>NC_057799.1:239930906-240199775 GCF_018294505.1 Triticum aestivum
TGGGATGTGGTTGCGGGGCGCGTCGGGGAGGAGAGAGAGGGAGAGAATAGAGAGTAACGGGCGGGGGGGTACGGGCCGTTTGGTACTCTCCTCTTTGCCGTCTGCCAATCTTTGCCGTTCGCCTTTTTGTCTCTTTGCCGTCTGCTAGCAGACGACAAAGAGGTGGGGCGTTAAGTTTTTTCCAAACGGGCGGGGGGTGGGGGCCACCTCTCTCTTTGCCGTCTGCCAGCGGATGGCAAAGATTCTTTGCCGTCTGCTAGCACACGGCAAAGAGCTCGCAGATGGCAAAGACCTGTTTTGTCGTCTGCCATTTCTTTGCCGTCTGCTTTTAGGTAGCTGAGGGCAAAGCGCTTCTTTGCCGTCAGCTAGCAGACGGCAAAGAGCTGGCAGATGGCAAATTAGCTTATTCCAGTAGTGTTTTTGTAATTGTTGTTTAGCTTCTAATATTAACTTGGTTCTTTTAGGTACATATGTCATTGACAAAGATCCACACTTCGAACCTTTCTGCGTATTGGGGCAATGAGATATTCATGAACCAGCATCAAGTGAGGAAACTGATAAAGATTACTATTAAAATGGGTCAAAAGATGTCAATCGAACTATTTGTTCACACTCAATGCAAGACAACAGTGAACTGCAGGATGGTAAGTAAGAACTCTGTAGCCTTCTCTTTCTGCCTGTAATGCGTTGTGTTAGATGATAATGTCTGGATCTTTTTTCCTTTGAAGTGGATCCTGAAGCAGTTTACTCAAGATTACCTCTCAAACTACATGATTGGTGGACGGACATCACAAGGGGTTGGACTAGAGTCGTGCGTGCCTTATGCATCCAGGAGAGCACAATAGGGCCATTCCGCTTCACCTTGTTCAGCAACTAGAATGGCTGTCACCTCTTTCTTTACCATCTGTACTAGTACAAGTATAGAACCCTGGTTCTTGATTCTTTATTTGGTGCTTATGTAATTCTTGAACATATGTACCTCTGAATCGAATAATGCATTGGTTGTTTGAACCTGATGGATATGAATAAAGCTATAGCCAACTTTCAAGTTCAAATTAGCTACAATTTTAAATAACATCAATTAAATTAGGGTAAAATTAGGGTCTGCAGGTCATTACGGCGTACACGGTCTATAAAGCATCGCGTGTGTGATATACATCATAATCCGACATGGTTCACGGAGGGAAAACGTGTGTAACAATGCACACAGTTGCCGTTTGCAAAGAGTGTGTGATGTCAGACACTATCACAAACGGTGCGGGAAAACTAAATGTGTGTGATTGTCTACCTATCGTACACGGTTTACAATCATGAGCTGTTTGTGATGTGCCAGGCATCGTAAACGTAGAGCTAGTTTTGTCGGGTGGTAGGTGCGACATATGCCAACGGGTGGCTTATCATTGTGTGAGCCAGTAAAACATCGCCGGTGCCTAGAAATGGCATGAGGCGAAGACATGCACGCCGGCGGATCTGACCCAGGTTCAGGGCTCTCCGTGGAGATAACACGCCTAGTCATGCTCTGCGGGGTCTCCGCATGATCACTAGACCAATACAAGTAGCTACAAGCGCTCCTTGAGCTGTTTGGCTAGAGGAAGAACAAGGGCGAGGCTAGCTCTCCTTTTCTCTCTAGGTGGTGTGTGGAATTCTATGAGATCAACCTTTGCATGGGTGTCCCGGGGGGTTTATATAGGCCTACCCCCAGGGGTACAATGGTAATCCGGCTGGGCGCGGGTCCCAGCCGTCAGTGTCTATGCTCGCTGCTTCTCCGCCGGTCATTGGGGCCCGCCGACTGGTGGGTCCTGCTGGCTGCCGGCCCTACCGCTTGGGGGCTTTGTCGGCGGCTGGTTACTGTTGCCTCGCCTCTGATGACGAGGGTTTGTCGAGGTAAGCGTGGCTATAGTGTTGCCGCCTTGCGAGCTCTCACTGTAGCCTTACCTCGTCTTGTCTCCTTAATGAGGCACAAGCTTCGAGGGAGGGAGGTAGCCGGCTATTGGGAGCCGGCCACACCCCTGGCCGACTAGAGGAGGCCAGGCCGCCTTTGGGTGTCTCTCTGACAAAAGGGGCCCGCCGCCTACGGGCCGTACTGTCGCCTGTCGTGGATGACATCGAGGCCAACATGGCTACAGTGCCGCGCCGGACGGGGATGGCTGGCCCGTACGGCGCCCTGTGGCCATGCCTGTTCTGGGATTCGGGGGTAGTGGGTTGTACTGCGGCCACGTCCCATCCTATCGCCGTTATGTGGGTACAGTCTTAGTGGGTGTAGTCTTGGCCGGCTTCTGGGAGCCGGCTTTCTTCATGGTCGACTTCTGGGAGTCGGCTTTCTTCATGGCCGGCTTCTGGGAGTCGGTCCTCTTGGGGCCGGCTCCCTAGAGTCGGCTATCTCGTATCTTTTTTGGGGGAGGTTTCTGAGGCTGGGTCGCCTTCTGGGAGTCGGCCCTGGGGATAGCCGGCCGGGGGAAGGCGGCCCTATGCTTTGTATGCTTGAAGGCTTGAATGGCCTGATAATTTTTCGAAGAGCCAGGGGGAGTCGGTTAGGCTACCCATGGCCATTTACTCCGACAGTAGTCCCCGAAGCTGATTGGGCTTCGAGGCTGAGAGGATGTCGAGAAGCTCGGTCAACTTCTTATCTTGACGAGCCTGCAGCTGGGAGCCGGCTTCGGTTGGGCGCGCCGTCTTGTCGAAAATTTTAAAGTCGGAAGGCGGGAGTCTGTTGGCGCGCGCGCCGGGCTGCGGGCCGGCCGCTCGCCGCCTGCGAACCACGTGGCCTTCCCTTGGCTGAAAAGAGCCTGCCAACCCACGCCCGCGACAAGACGTCGCCGCAGGCCGAGGGCCCACCACTCCTATGCCTAGGCCCAGGCGCGGATTCTTTGCAGCTCAAAGCTGTCCGCACGTCTTCCGGCGGTGGTTTCCGCACGCCGTTAGGGTGCAATAATCGCGGGACGTGGGGGAGTGGGCGCAGTTAATCCCACGTTCCTCCCCACGCCTCGCCTCCTCGGCTTCGCCGCATGAGGCTATAAGTAGGGTGAGGAGGGGAAGCGGCAGACGCTCGCACGCTCCTCTCCTCTCCGCCATCTTCTTCCTCCTGCTTTCCCTAGCGGCAGCGACTCGCCGCCGCGCCGTCCCACCAATCTTCACTCCGCCCCGCAGCTTTGCCGCCGCAGGGCCGTGCTTTCTCCGCCGCCGCACTCTTCCTCATCAGCCTCTCGCCACCATGCAGTACGGCGGGGACGGGGACGGCTCCAACGTCCATATGGACCACATCGAGTTCCTCCGCAAGACGCGGCGGTTGCCCGGCGCGGACCAGGTGTGGGTCCGTCTCGCGCCTGTGAAGGAGATCACGCCGGAGCCGGAGGAAGGCGAGTGGGTAGTCTTCCACTCGCAGTTCTTGCGCGGCACCGGCTTGCCGGTGAGCGCTTTCTTCCGCTCCTTCCTCGACTTCTATCAACTCCAGCCGCACCACCTCACTCCGAACAGGGTGGTGCTGCTGTCCGCCTTCGTCACCTTGTGCGAAGGCTTTCTTGGCGTTCTCCCCACCCTCGAGCTCTGGGGGAGTTCTTCCAATCTAAGTTGGGAACCTGCATGCAGGGTGTGCCGGCTCAGAGCGGCGCCTTCATCGCGATACGGAGGCCGGCGGCCGACAACCCCTTCCCCGTCATCACGTTAATCCAGTCGGTGAAGCTCTGGCAGAAGTCGTATTTCTACGTGAAGAACGTCGCCCCACAAGGCGACTACGTGAACTTGTCGGCTTACGTAGCCGGCCCGCCGGCTGGGAAGCGGCCCAAGTGGTCCTATCGGGCTGTGACGCTATCGCAAGCTGGTGCCGCGGCCGTCGCCCGACTGCGGGTGATGATCCAGTCAGAGGGCCTGACTGGGTCCGACTTGCTGGCCGCCTTCGTCGCGTGCCGGGTGCTTCCGCTTCAGAGCCGCCCTCACCTGATCTGTCAGATGAGCGGCCAACTCGATCCGTGTCGGATGTGCACTAAGGACACGCCGCACGAAGAGGTGGCCCATATTGTGAATAACCTTGCGAACTGCAAGCTCTCCGCAGAGTGGCGGTTTGGCAAGGAGCCATATTCCCGTGCACATCCTCCGCCCATGGTATGTTCTCTTTTTCCCTTTCTTCTCTTAGTTTTATCGCCGAGTTCCTTTTGGCCGTCTCTGACCAGTCGGCATGCCTTGGCAGAGCCCTCTCCTTCAACCTGCAGCCGGGTCGGAGGCGGAGCGCCGATTCCTCCCCGACCGGGCGGAGCATGACCTGGAGGACCACGACTTGGGGCGGCCGCCATGGATGAAAACACCGAGGCGGGTGGCGGCGAAGCCGGCGGCGAAACAGGCGGCTCCGGGCTGGGAGCCAGCTTCGACGACTGGCCGGATGATGATGAGGCGGAAATCGTCCCCCGCCGCCAGTCGGCGTCCGGCCATGGCTCGGGCTCCTCCGCCGCGCCGCCTGCTCGGGGCAGCGGGCAGAAGCGCCATGCCGCGTCGGGCTTGTTCGGCAGCCGGCCGAAGAAGCCCAAGGGCGGGGCAGCGGCGACCGGGCGGGACGAGGCGGCCGCGAAGGCGGCCCGCTTCCGCAAGGTGGTGAAGCAGCCGCAGATGGTGTCGGCGTAAGTGTATATTCCTTTGTACATTCTTTCTTCTTTCCTTGGTGATTTCTGAATCCTTGCCCTTTCTCAAAAATCAGGGCTCCGCTTTCGCTTGAGCGGGTTGCTGCCACCTCCGTCATTGGATCGCCGGGAGGATCTGGGAGCACCCGCCGCGTGGACCCCCGCACCGAGCTTCAGGCGGCGACGGAGCGAAACGCGCGGGAGGCGCGGGAGGAGCGGGAGGCGGAGGAGTTGAGGGCGGCTGCCGCCAAGGCGGCACAGGAGGAGGAGGCAGCGAAGGTGCGCGCCGACGCAGCGGCCAAGGCCCAAGCGCAGGCTGCGGCCGCGGCAACAACGGAGGGGGCCTTGCTCGTCACCCCTCTGCGTGTCGCGGCGCCCAAGGTCCCGGAGCCCCCGCCAGAGGAAGCCGGCGGCGACCAGCCGGGATTGGAGAGGGAGGACGACGTCCTCGTCCCGGAGAGGGAGGCGGCACCGGCCCCGCCAACTGGGGCGGCTCAAGGCAGCCGGCCTAACGTGCCGCCTGCGCAATCGGCCGGGGGCGAGCCGGCCGCGAGGACGGACCTGGTGGTCCAGTCGCGATCGCGCCAGCGGACGGGGAAGGCCGCATCGGACCCGCAGAAGGCCGCGGGCTCCGGCTCGTCGGCCCAGGACGTGGAGGCGGCCAGCGCCAGCTCGGGGTGGACGCCGGGTGCAGGGACGGCCATGGTGAACGTGGCGGCGCAGGACGTCCGGAACCGGCTTCAGTCCGAGGCTGCAGCGCTGAGGAAATACAATGACGAGTTCCTTGTGACGCGAGCGGCCATTCGGGTTAGTCTTCCTATTTTTGCTTTTTTGATCTTGGTTTCTTCCGTTGGGGCGCGTCAGCGCACCCACTGGGTGTAGTCCCCGAGTTCCGAGTCGGCTGCTGAGTAGGCGGCTAGGAACTTCTTAGCGGGCATTGTTTTGCTATCTTGTTCTTATTCGCTTCTCTGCTTGATTTGCAGGACTACCACAATCTCCGCGCGGCTGCCTTCAACTCCCAGGCTCGGGAGCTAACCCAGAAGAATGTTGACCTATGTGAGAGCCAGGGTAAGTGCTTCGTCTTTTATCTCACGTGGGGGCACGTCAGCGCACCCACTTGGTGTAGTCCCCGAGATTCGGGCCGACTGCAGAGCAGTCGGGTCGGATCTTCCTTGACGACTTCTTCCTTATTGCTTTTTTCTTTTCTGCCATCCGTGCAGCAGCCAACGCCAGTCTGAGGGAGCAGCTGGGTGGGGCTCAGGCCACCCTCCGTGCTAAGGAGGCCGAGTTTGACACCTTGGCCCAGGAGCGTGACCGCCTGGCCAAGAGGTTGGCCGACCGGGAGAAGAGCCACAAGGCGGCCCTGAAGGCGGTGCCGGACAGCGAGGCCGCCCTCCAAGCCGAATATGAGACAGAGGCGGCCAGCTGGGCCGAAGCGAGGCAGTCACTAATCAACGGCTACGGCCAGATCGAAGACTTGGTTGATGGTAGGCCGCCCTCTTCTTCGTCCTCGCTTGCCGCTTGCCGTTTGGCTCATTTTCTGACTTGGTGTTTTTCTCTTCTTTCCCTTTCTTTCTTGCGCAGAGTACTTCCTTGGCTACTCTACTGCCACCAACCAAGTCGTCAAGGCCCACTGCGAGGCACGAAGGCAGGCTGGCACCGAGATCGTGCCGAACGCTCGCCGGTCGCTGGAGGAGCAGCTCTTGGCGATTCAAGCCCGCCTCCAGCCGGCTCACCGCATGATCCGCCGGCTCCAGCGTGTTGGGGCGTAGGAGTTGGCCACTCTCTGGCCTGGTGAGGTGATTCCCCGCACCCCCAGTTGGACTGCCGACTGGCTGGAGGTGGCGGTCGGCCGCTTCGAGGCATGGAAGGCTTCTGCGGCTCGGTCCGGCGCCAGGCGGGCGCTGGAGTTCGGAAAGGCCTGGTATCCCGAGCTGAGACTGGACCAGCTGGCCACCTGGCGGCAGGAGGCTGACACGGAGCTGGAGCCGGCGCGGCCGGCTATCATCCAGCGGGCTTCGGCGATTGCCGACTACACCGACACCAGGGCCTTCGCTCCTGAGGTGGACGACAACGGCGTTGCCCAGCCGGAGGAGTGGTTCGGGCTGAACCCGGCAGATGGCGAGGACTCGGCGGAGGAGATCGACTCCAGCGACGAGGGCGAGGAGGAGGAGGAGGGTGAAGATGCCGCGCCAGATGGTGGAGCGGCCGGTCAGCCTCAGCTTGACCGTGCCTCCAGCAACAAGGCATGCGCGGGTGCACCGCGTGCAGCCGGCGATGATCAAGCCGAGACCCGCCAGCCGGCCACTCCTCCAGCCGGCGGCGCCGTCTCCACCGACCAGCCCGGCTCCCCTGCTGCGCCCTTAGTCTAGTCTACTGCCTCTACTTTCCTGTTTTACCACTCTTGGAACAGTGTTTTGTTAAGTTTGCACAATTCCACCCACTAGGGGTGTATTCGAACTGTATTGACTGCCGGCCTGTTGGGGGCCTTATGTGTAAATATAATTATGCATGCGTTTGGCTTTCCCTTGTTCTTTTCTTTTCATCCTTCGGCTGTTTCCTTTGCCGCCCTCCCTTGGTTTCCGCCTTCCTAGCCGGACAGCTGCTCTGCAATCTGTGGCTGGAGAAGTGCTTGGCCAGTTGGGAGGGCAAGTACTCTAGCTTTGTTGGACCGGCTGAGTGCTAACAACCGGCCTTCTTCCCGGAGGTCGACACCGTCTTCTCGCACTTCCTTGGCCTCCGCCTCCGTGTACATGGTGACCCGAGGCGAGTCGAACTCGATGTCAGTTGGGATCACAGCCTCGGCACCATATACAAGGAAGAACGGAGTGAAGCCGGTTGACATGTTTGGGGTAGTACGCAGACTCCAGAGGACAGCCGGCAGCTCGTCGAGCCAGCAGCCGGCCGAGCGCTCAAGTGGTATGACCAGTCGGGGCTTGATGCCAGAGAGGACGAGGCTGTTTGCTCGCTCGACCTGGCCGTTTGACTGCGGGTGGGCAACGGATGCTAAGTCCAGCCGGATGCCCTTTGTCGCGCAGAAACGTGCCAGTGCTCCTTTGGCAAAGTTTGTGCCATTGTCGGTGATGATGCTGTGCGGCACGCCATATCGAGTAGTGATGTCGGCAATGAATGTCACGGCAGTCGGCCCGTTCAGCTTCTTGATCGGCTTCGCTTCGATCCACTTGGTAAATTTGTCCACGGCGACAAGCAGATGTGTCAAGCCACCGCCGGCTGTCTTGAATGGGCCCACCATGTCCAGCCCCCAGACGGCAAAGGGCTAGTTGAGGGGGATGGTCTTGAGTGCGGAAGCCGGCAGGTGTTGCTTGGAACTGAAGACTTGGCATCCTTTGCAGCATTTGACTATCTCTTTGGCATCTTCGAAAGCAGTCGGCCAGAAGAAACCATGGCGGAAAGCTTTGGCCACAAGTGATCTTGAGGCTGCGTGGTGGCCGCATTCGCCTTGGTGGATATCCTTGAGGATTGCTACACCCTTCTCTGGCTCGACGCAGCGCTGGAAGACCCCAGTGACGTTGCGCTTGACAAGTTCTCTGTTTATTATTGCATATGCTCCGGCTCGGCGTTGCACTAGTCTTGCTGAGATCTCATCAGTCGGCAGCACTCTGTTGACTAGGAAGTTGAGGATGGGTTGGGCCCATGATGGAGCTGTGACTTCTTCTACTGTTAGTACGGCCACTGTGACTCCGGTGGGTGGGTTGGGTGGTGGAGAGTTGGAGTCGACCACCGCTTCTTGTGCCGCTGCAGTCCCCGGGCTGACTGTTGCAGTCCTCGGGCCGGGTTCTGAAGTCCCCGAGCCGGGTGCGACTACGGCAGTCCCCGGGCCGCTTGTCGAAGTCCCCGAGCTGCCTGCTGGGTTCCTCCAGTCGGATCCGGCTGCATCGGGGGCGGGTGGTACGAAGATAGAGTCCGATTCTGGAGACGGCTTGATAGACGGTTTGAGGAGGCGCTGGAGAGAGACACCGGTTGGTATAGCCTGTCGGCTGGAGCTGATCCGTGCCAGGGCATCTGCTTGGTCGTTGTCGGCCCGTGGCACGTGAAGGAACTCGCACCCTTCAAAGTACACACTGATCTGTTGGACGAGGAATCGATAGCTCGCCATGTTTGCATCCTTGGCGTCCCAGTTGCCAGATGACTACTGGACCACCAAGTTTGAGTCGCCATAACACAGGATCCGGCGTATGCCGAGCTCTTTGGCTAGCCGGAGCCCGTGTATGAGCGCCTCGTATTCAGCCACGTTGTTAGAGGCGGCAAAGTGGATTTGCAACGCGTATCTGAGCTTGTCGCCTTTGGGAGAGGTGAGGACGATGCCGGCTCCCAAGCCGGTGCGCATCTTGGACCCGTGGAAGTGCATCCGCCAATGAGTAGAGTCGGGAGCCGGCGGTAGGTACTGGGTCTCGGCCCAGTCGACGAGGAAGTCGGCCAATGCTTGGGACTTGATGGCAGTGCAGGGCTGGGAGAAGATTGTGTAAGGCGCCAGCGCAATGGCCCATTTAGCCACCCGGCCGGATGCATCCCGGTTGCCTATGATCTCGGCAAGCGGGGCGGTGCATACGACCGTGATGGGATGCTCTTGAAAGTAGGGCTTCAGTTTCTTGGCGGCGAAGTACACTCCATAGCACATCTTCTGGTAGTGTGGGTAGTTTTGCTTTGAGCTGGACAGTACTTCGCTTAGATAATATACCGGCCTCTGGACTAGCTGGGCTCGACCTTCTTCTGGGCGCTGGACCACGATGACTGTACTGACCACTCGGCTAGTTGCGACAATGTAGAGGAGCATGGGCTCCTTTTCAGTCGGCGCCGCCAGGACAGGTGGAGTGGTCAGCATCTTCTTCAACTTATGGAAGGCTTGGTTTGCTTGGTCATTCCACTCGAAATGAGTGGATTTCTTCATGAGTCGGTACAGGGGGAGAGCCTTCTCTCCTAGCCGGCTGATAAAGCGGTTTAGGGAGGCCAGGCACCCAGTGAAGTTCTGCACATCTCGCAACTTGGTGGGGATCTCCATTCTCTCAATGGCCTTGATCTTCACAGGGTTGCACTCAATGCCGCGTTCGGAGACCAGAAAGCCTAGAAGCTGGCCGGCTGGAACTCCCAACACGCATTTCTCGGGGTTGAGCTTGATCTGGAATCGGCGCAAGTTGGCAAATGTTTCTTTGAGGTCTTCCAGCAGGGTGCCGCGCTTCTCTGTCTTCACCACAATATCGTCTACGTAGACATGGGCATTTATGCCGAGTTGCTTGAGGAGGCATTTCTGCATGCAACGCTGAAAAGTGGCACCGGCATTCCTCAAGCCAAATGTCATAGTCAGGTAACAGAAAGCTCCGAATGGTGTGATGAAGGCGGTCTTCAGGCGGTCTGCTGGGTCCAATTTAATCTGGTGGTATCCTGAGTAGGCATCCAAGAAACTCAACGGCTCACATCCGGCTGTGGAGTCTATTACTTGATCAATCCATGGCAGAGAAAACAGATCTTTGGGGCAGGCCTTGTTGAGGCTAGTGTAGTCTATACACATACGCCATTTCTTGTTCTTCTTCAACACCAAGACTGGGTTGGCAAGCCACTCTGGGAAAAACACTTCCATAATAAAGCCAGCGGCAAGGAGCCGGGCTATCTCTTCTCCTACGATTCTTCTCTTCTCTTCTGACAATCGGGGGAGAGGCTGCTTGACCGGCTTCGCGTCCGCTCGGACGTGTAACTTGTGCTCGGCGAAATCCTTCGGAACACCCGGCATGTCATTTGGGGACCATGCAAAGATGTCTCGATTCTCGTGGAGGAAGTCGACAAGCTCGCCTTCCTATTTATTGTCCAGGTTTGCACAAATGATTGCAAACCTCTCCGGGTTCTCCGGGTCCAGAGGTATCTTCTTCGTCTCCTTGGCCGGCTGGAAGGAGCCCTGCGCATCATATTCCTTGGGGTTAGGGGACAAGGCCGGCTGCTTGCCGGCCATGGCCACAACTCGCTCCAGCATCTTCTTCTCTTCTGCCACTACAAGGGACTCGGCCAGCCGGCTGCTGGCTGCAGCGCACTCGATGGACTTCTTGTAGTTGCTGGCTACAGTGATGATCCCCTTCGAGCTCGGTATCTCCATCTTTAGGTAGGCGTAGTGGGGCACAGACATGAACTTGGCCAGAGCAGGTCGGCCGAGCAGAGCGTGGTAAGGGCTTTCCAGATCCACTACCTCGAACCAGATTGCTTCTCGGCGAAAATGATCCTTGTCTCCGAAGAGAACATCCATCTTGATCTTGCCGATCGGGGAACAGGACAGGCCGGGTACGATGCCATGGAACACGGTCCGACTTGGCATGAGCTGCTTCGCCTTGAGGTTCAACTTCTCCATGGTGTCGTGGTACAGTATGTTGATACTGCTTCCGCCATCAATCAGAACGCGGGAGAATCGGGCAGCCCACCTCTCTGTTGCGAGGGTAACATCCAACACCAATGCGTAGGAGCCAGGGGACGGCATCACCTCTGGGTGATCGGCCCGGCTCCAGTTGATAGGCCTTTCGGACCAATGCATGAACTCGGGGTTGCTGGAGGCGACTGCGTTGACCTCTTGGTGCTCTCGGCGCCGGCTGCGCTTTTCTTCAACCTGGCTCATGAAGACGATGTAGGCGGCGTGCTCATCAGGGAACTCATCTTGAATGGCTCTGATGGCTGGTCGAGCAGCCGGCTGGTGGGGGGCTGGAGGCGGCGGGCCGGGAGGCGGAGGCGGCACCAGCCCCTCGCCCTTGGAGATACGGGAGAGCCAGTGGCACTTTCGGGTCGTGTGGTTGGACGGCTTCGCGCCGCTGTGGAACTTGCAGGGGGCATCGAGAGTCTACTCGTAGGAGAAGGCCGGCTGCCAAACCGGCCTGCCGCCCTTCTTCTTGGGAGCGGGCCATTCTTCGAGCTGCTCGTCTTCGACTGTGGCCACCTGCCGACTGGTGGAAGGCGGCATAGGGGCCTTGCGCTTGTGGTCGTTCTTGTAGGGGCGCCGATTGTAGTCGCCAGCCGGCGTCTTAGGAGCCGGAGCGAGCACCTTCCCAGAGGCGTCCACTCGGAGCTCGGTCTTCATCGAGGAGTCGGTTGTGGCGTACTTGTCTGCAATGACCAGCAGCTCGTCGAGGGTAGCCGGCTCATCGCAGAGGAGTCGGTGCTTGAGGAGGGTGCCCTCTTGGCACCTGGCGGTGAAGTACTCGATGGCCTGAACCTCGTGCACCCCCTCGCAGGAGTTGCGGAGCTCGGCCCACCGCGTGAGGTAGTCGTAGTTCGACTCGCTGGGCCCTTGGACGCATAAGGAGTGCTGGCGGGGCTTGGGAGGCCGCTTGTACGTGCTGGTGAAGTTGTGGACGAAGACTTCCGTGAAGTCCAGCCAGTTGTTGACGCTGTAGGGCTTGAGGCTGTTGAGCCAGGTGCGTGTCGTGCCTTGCAGCATGAGAGGGATGTACTTCACGGCTACGCGCCTGTTGCCGTTCGCTATGCTGACAGCGGTAGAGTAGTCGATGAGACAATCTTCCGGCTTCACAGAGCCGTCGTACTTGGGCGTGTCTCTAGGGAGCGAGAACCCTTTGGGGAAGGGCTCGTCGCGGATGCGGGGGCCAAAGCATGGCGGGCCGACATCGTCTTCTTCCTCTAGCGGCAGGGATCGAGCTAGGCGGTCGATCCGGTGGCGGGCGTCGTTCTCGCCGACTCCTTCGCGGTGGCCTAGTTGGCCACCGAGAGTCAGATGCGTGATAGGCGGCAGGGTGGGACATCTCTCCCCACGAGGCGGGGGAGGAGGCGGATTGCCTTGGCGCTCCACTGCTCGAGGGCGGCCTTCCGCGTCGCGCTCGATGGTGATTCGAGTCCGGCTGCGGCTAGCAGCCGGCTCCTTGTGTTTCCTTGCACAGGCGCCGCTCGCAGTCGGCGACCGAGATGTCGCGGCGTGCTCTTGGCGTGGAGGAGGACTCTCAGTGCGGGCGCCGGCTTCATGCCGTTCTGCGGCCGCATCGATCAGCTGCTGGATGCGCCTTGTCATGTAGGGGAGCTCATCAGCCCCTAGCCCATTCAGCTCTTCTGCAGCCGCCTGAGCGGCTCGCAGATTCTCGAGCGGTGTGGCGTAGACGGGGCGGTCTACCCCCAGCATGCTGGCGATGGCCGCACCGCACTTCTTGACGAGGCCGGCTCGACTCGGCCCGCCGTGAGGCGGCGTACCAAAAGCGGCGCGGTCGACTTCGTGCTGGTGGGCCTCGGTGAGGCGTCTCATGGAGGCAATCTTCTGGCCCTCCGCGATGAGGGCGAGGCGGCGTGCCTCCAGGGTCTCGGCGTCGGCATCGGCCGGGATGGGGACGGACAAGTCATGCATCGCCGCTTGTAGGGCGTCGTGGGCATTCTCGCCCGAGTCGGCGACGTGGCTGATGACCAGCACCTCAGTGACAGCACTGCTGCCGCTGTCAGCTCGAGGGACAGGGTCGTCGAAGACTACCACGTCAGAGGGGTAGGCGTCGAACGATGCCGTGTCGGAGTCGACAAGCATCGGGTCGGTGGAGCCGACCGACTCCAAGTCTACAGCAATTTCGCTGGAGATGTGAAGCTGGTCGAGGAGGCTGACGAGGCGGCTCTCGGGGTAGTCCGTGCCTGCGTCGGACGCGGGCTCGTCGGAGATGCGAGTCTCGCCAAGAAGATCGGCGAGGCAGCTTGCTGCGCAGGCGTTGTCGACGCCTTGCAGCGCGTCGGGGCAAGCGCCGTCGGGAGTAGCAGGCTGGCTGCGCTCGCGGGGAAGAAAAAGCATTCCCGTCCAGAATAGGTCTCCGGACGACGGTGCACCTGGCCCCATGGTGGGCGCCAAATGTCGGGTGGTAGGTGCAACATATGCCAACGGGTGGCTTATCATTGTGGGAGCCAGTAAAACATCGTCGGTGCCTGGAAACAGGATGAGGCGAAGACATGCACGCCGGCGGAACTTACCCAGGTTCAGGGCTGTCCGTGGAGATAACACCCCTAGTCGTGCTCTGCAGGGTCTCCGCATGATCACTAGATCAATACAAGTAGCTACAAGCGCTCCTTGAGCTGTTTAGCTAGAGGAAGAAGAAGGGCGAGGCTAGCTCTCCTTTTCTCTCTAGGTGGTGTGTGGAATTCTATGAGATCAACCCTTTGCATGGGTGTCCCGGGGGGTTTATATAGGCCTACCCCCCAGGGGTACAATGGTAATCCGGCTGGGCGCGGGTCCCAGCCGTCAGTGTCTATGCTCGCCGGCTTCTCCGCCGGTCATTGGGGCCCGCCGACTGGTGGGTCCCGCTGGCTGCCGGCCTCTTGGCCGGAAGGCCGGCCCCATCGCTTGGGGGCTTTGTCGGCGGCTTGTTACTGTTGCCTCGCCTCTGATGACGAGGGCTTTGTCGAGGTAAGCGTGGCTACAGTGTCGCCGCCTTGCGAGCTCTCACTATAGCCTTACCTCGTCTTGTCTCCTTAATGAGGCACATGCTTCGAGGGAGGGAGGTAGCCGGCTATTGGGAGCCGGCCACACCCCTGGCCGACTAGAGGAGGCCAGGCCGCCTTTGGGTGTCTCTCTGACAAAAGGGGCCCGCCGCCTACGGGCCGTACTGGCGCCTGTCGTGGATGACATCGAGGCCAACATGGCTACAGTGCCGCGCCGGACGGGGGATGGCTGGCCCGTACGGCGCCCTGTGGCCATGCCTGTTCCGGGATTCGGGGATAGTGGGCTGTACTACAGCCACGCCCCATCCTATCGCCGTTATGTGGGTACAGTCTTAGTGGGTGCAGTCTTGGCCGGCTTCTGGGAGCCGTCTTTCTTCATGGCCGGCTTCTAGGAGTCGGCTTTCTTCATGGCCGGCTTCTGGGAGTCGGTCCTCTTGGGGCCGGCTCCCTGGAGTCGGCTATCTTGTATCTTTTTTGGGGGAGGTTTCTGAGGCTGGGTCGCCTTCTGGGAGTCGGCCCTGGGGATAGCCGGCCGGGGAAAGGCGGCCCTATGCTTTGTATGCTTGAAGGCTTGAATGGCCTGATAATGTTTCGAAGAGCCAGGGGGAGTCGGTTAGGCTACCCGTGGCCATTTACTCCGACGAGTTTGGCACGTGCCTAGAAAACTCCCGTGCCTGGAATGTGCCTAGTTTTAGGTAAAACCACAAAACTCCGACTGCGATGGCAATCCGAGCACAAACGAGTAGCAAGGATGAAATGTTTGGGATATTCGAGATATCACAAACGGTTATATAGGGACAACTGTATGCATCAAGGCTCCCTATCCCCGACGGTTTACGGGTCATGTGGGAAGGACCCCATATCACCCACACTCACTTGGCGACGGTTCCAAATGCCGTCGGGAAAGGGGTTAAAAACCGTTTATATAGCACCTCGCTGTACCAGTGGGTATGCAGATCAAAACATTGTAATAGGTGCATATAGCTTGCAAGATAGGATCAAGAACTCAAATATATTCATGAAAACATAAATGGTTCGGATCTGAAATCATGGCACTTGGGCCCTAGTGACAAGCATTAAGCATCGCAACATCAATCTCAGAACATGGTGGATACTAGGGATCAAGCCCTAACAAATTAAATCGATTACATGATAAATCTCATCCAACCCCATCACCGTCCGGCAAGCCTACGAATGAATCACTCACTCCCGGTGGTGAGCATCATGAACTTGGAGATGAAGAAGGGTTGGTGATGATGATGACGACGAATCCCCCTCTCCGGGGCCCCGAACGGACTACAGATCTGGCCTCCTAGTGAAGAACAAGGCGGCGGCTCCGTATCATAAAACGCGACAAAACTTCTTCTCTTATGTTTTTCTCAGGAAATAGGAATTTATAGGCTTCGGATTAGGGTCAAAGGAACCACGTGGGTCCCACAACATACATGGACGTGCCCAGGGGGTGGCTGATACGTCTCCGTCGTGTCTACTTTTGCAAACTCTTTGGCCCTTGTTTTGGACTCTAATTTGCATCATTTGGATGGAACTAACTCGGACTCACGTTGTTTTCAGCAGAATTGCCATGGTGTTATTTTTGTGCACAAATAAAAGTTCTCGATTGACATATAAATTAACGGAGAATATTTCTGAAACATATAAAAATACTGGCTGAAAAAGGTACCATAGGGGGGGCACCCATGCGCCACAAGCCCGGGGGGGCCTACCCCCAGGGCACGCCCCCTGGCTTGTGGGGCCCCTAGAGCTCTGGCAACCCTAACTCCGACTCCTTATATACCTATCCGCGGAGAAAAAAGTCAGAGAGAAGGATTCATCGTGTTTTACGATACGGAGCTGCCGCCACCTCTTGTTCTTCGTCGGGAGGGCTGATCTGGAGTCCGTTCGGGGCTCCGGAGGGTGGAATCCGTCGTCATTGTCATCATCAACCTTCCTCCAGCACCAATTTCATTATGCTCACCACCGGGAGTGAGTAATTCCATCGTATGCTTGCTAGACTGTGATGGGTTGGATGAGATTTATCATGTAATCGAGTTAGTTTTCTTAGGGTTTGATCTCTAGTATCCACTATGTTCTGAGATTGATGTTGCTATGACTTTGCTATGCTTAATGCTTGTCACTACGTCCGAGTGCCATGATTTCAGATCTGAACCTATTATGTTTTCATGAATATATGTGAGTTATTGATCCTATCTTGCAAGTTGTAGACACCTATTACGAGTTATGATCCGCATACCCCAAGGTAACAATAATTGGGATTCTTTCCGGTGATTACCGTAATTTGAAGAGTTCATGAGTGGAAAAGTAGATACAATGGAGGCGTATCACCCATCTGGAGGCCTTCGTCGATACTTTGCCGGAGGGGGAATTGATCATGGAGGGCCTCTACATCAACCCTGCTGCATGTTCGATGATGTGTGAGTAGTTCACCATAGACCTACAGGTGTTTGTGTGTTGGGATCTGATGAATTGTGTGTCTATTATCAGATTATTCATTAGTAATTGAGTCTTTTCTGAACTTTATTATATGTGACTGTTATAGCTATATAATGCTTTCCAATTTATGAGTTTTCTTTGGCCAAGTTGATGATTAGATCTTCAGTGGAAGTGGTGCATAGTAGTATGTTTAATCTTGTGGTGTCCTCACCTTGTGACAGAAGGGGCAGAGACACACGTATTTGTATTGTTGCTACTAAGGGGGAAATGACGGGTTTCAATCATATTGCTTGATTTTTTTCTACATTATGCCATCACACTTCATGCATTATCTATTTGACATGAAGTTAATACCTAGAGAGGCAAGCATAGAAGCGCTCTCAAAGTGGAGTAATAGTAGTAGATGTAGGTAGGAGTCGGTCTACTTGTCACGGAGGTAACGCCTATGTACTAATGATGGCATGGATAATGTCATAACTATGCTTTTTTCTATCAATTGCCCAACAGTAATTTGTCTACCCACCGTATGCTATGTTCTTGAGACTTTGAGAGAGATGCCTCTAGTGAAAACGATGCCCCCCGGGTCTATTTTAATAATATTACTAAAATCCTAAATACCTTGCTACAATTTATTTACTTTTATTTTAATTTGCAATTTATCTATCTACTACTATCAGATTTGATCCTTGCAATTAACGAGTACAAGGGGATTGACAATCCTCTTGCCCATGTTGGGTGCAAGTATTTCCTCTTGTGTGTAGGTACTGTCGACGGTTGTTTGTGTGGATCTCCTATTGGTTCGATACCCTTGGTTCTCTACTAAGGGAAATACTATCTGCTCCTATATTGCTTCACCCTTCCTCTTCGGGGAAAATCCCAACGCAGCTCACAAATAGCAAGAGCACGCACGGAAAAATAGTCAATGGATTTCGATACGAGCATCTCAACCCTAAATAGTGAAAATTTGATTCTAAAATGCTATAAACTCTGCCATGGTAGAACTTATAAGGTACTACATTCTGAACACCAACAAGCCATTTTATTATCCATTTTTAACCCGCCTAACATTGTTTGTGACACCAAACATTTTTGTTACGCTACAAATCATCCCAGAAAATGGACATGCCTAGTGACACCCAAAAGCGTCACCGAATTTCAGGCAAGAACGTCGCCAAAGTTGCCGAGGGTCCTGCCCCAGGAGGAAAACACCTCGTGACGGTGGACCATCATAGAAAATGATTTTAGGTGACATTTCATGTTTCGTCACCAGGGTTTTGTCGCTGAATATAGAAAATTTTGTAGTGCCATCAAGCAGTTTGCCAATGATTTCCCATATGAGAAGAGAGAAGACAAACCAAAATTTCCCAAGAAGGAATTTATCAAGAAGTTATTGCCTAATCCCATGAATGCTAGGCACAAAAAGAAGGATGGAAAGGCAAGTATTGCCCCATAAGACTCCGACCCTGATGATGTTGTCAGAGTTGCCGGTGTAGCTCAAGTGAAGACTTTGGAGCTTGTCAACAAGAAATGTGATGCGTTCCACTATGACTACATGGGTGACTATAAAGGCAACTTCCACAAGTGCTTAATGGCCAAGGTGTTTAAGATGATGATGAGCATGATACCTCCCCAACAAGCCTAAGGTATCACCCATCCAAACCCCCTCTATTCATCCCTAAAGCCTCTATTGATGTGTATTGCTACTTCTTGAGCTTGCGTTGGTTTTTCCCTTGAAGAGGAAAGGGTGATGCAGCAAAGTAGAGATAAGTATTTCCCACAGTTTTGAGAACCAAGGTATCAATCCAGTAGGAGGTATACGCAAGTCTCCAATCTACGCACCCGCACAAACAATCAAACACTTGCACCCAATGCGATAAAGGGGTTGTCAATCCCTTCACAGTCACTTGCAAGGCTAAGACCTGATAGAGATAGATATAAAAGATTACTAAAGCATAAAACAAGATAAAAGTAAATAAATTGCTGCGAGGTATTTTTGGGTTTTTTGGTTTATAGATCTGAAAATATATGATGGAAAATAGACCCAGGGGCATAGCTTTCACTAGAGGCTTCTCTCTTGAAGGAAAATAATACAGTGGGTGAACAAATTATTGTCGAGCAATTGATAGAAAAGCGCAAAGTTATGACGATATCCAAGGCAATGATTATGAATATCGGCATCACGTCTATCTCAAGTAGACCGACTCTGCCTACATCTACTACTATTTATCCACACATCAACCTCTATCCAACATGCATCTAGAGTATTAAGTTCATAAGAACGGAGTAACGCCTTAAGTAAGATGACATGATGTAGAGTGATAAAATCAAGCAATATGATGAAAACCCCATCTTTTTACCCTTGATGGCAACAATACCATACGTGCCTCGCTAACCCTACTTTGTCACTGGGTGAGGACAACGCAAGATTGAACCCAAAACTAAGCACCTCTCTCATTGCAGGAAATACCAATCTAGTTGGCCAAACCAAACCGATAATTCAAAGAGAAATACAAAGATGTCAAATCATGCATATAAGAATTCAGTAAGGACTCAAATAATATTCATAGATAATCTGATCATAAATCTACAATTAATCAGATCTCGACAAACACACCGCAAAATAATATTATATCGAATATAACTCCAAGAACATTGAGGAGAACATTGTATTGAAGATCAAAGAGAGAGAAGAAGCCATCTAGCTACTAGCTGGACCCGTAGGTCTGTGGTAAACTACCCATGCTTCATCGGAAGGGAAATAGAGTTGATGTAGATGCCCTCCGTGATCGAATCCCCCTCCGGTAGGATGCCGGAAAAGGCCCCAAGATGGGATCTTGCGGAAATAGAGGCTTGCAGCGGCGCAAAAGTATTTTGGTGGACGCTTCTTGTCGTTTGGGGATATTTGGGAATTTATAGAGCAAAAATTAGGGGTGGCGGCCCACAAGCCGGGGGCACCCCCCTAGGGCGTGCCTTGAGGGCTTGTGGTGCCCTCGGCACACTTCTGGGCCCTCTCCAAGCTCTGTGGTTGTCTTCTGGTCGAAGAAAAATCATCGCAAAATTTTTATTCCATTTGGACTCCGTTTGATATTCCTTTTTTGTAAAACTCAAAAACAAGGAAAAAAGCAGAAACTGGCACTAGGCTCTAGGTTAATAAGTTAGTCCCAAAACTAATATAAAATAGCATATTAATGCATATAAAACATCCAAAACAAATAATATATTAGCACGAAAAATCAAAAATTATAGATACGTTGGAGACGTATCAAGCATCCCCAAACTTAACTCCTACTCGTCCTCGAGTAGGTAAATGATAAAAACGGATTTTTTTATGTGAAATGCTACCTAACATATTTATCCATATAATTTTCTTCATTGTGGTATGAATATTCAGATCCATAATTAAGATTCAAAACAAAAGTTTAATATTAACATAAAAACAATCATACTTCAAGCATACTAATAAAGCAATCATGTCTTCTCAAAATAACATGGCCAAAGAAACTTATCCATAGAAAATCATATAGTCTGTCTATGCTCCATCTTCATCACGCAAAGTATTTTATCATGCACAACCTCGATGACAAGCCAAGCAATTGTTTCATACTTTTGATGTTCTCAAACTTTTTCAACTTTCACGCAATACATGAGCGTGAGCCATGGATATAACACTATAGGTGGAATAGAATATGGTGGTTGTGGAGAAGCCAAAAAGAAGGAGATAGTCTCACATCGACTACGCGCATTAACGGGCTATGGATATGACCATCAATAGATATCAATGCAAGTGAGTAGGGATTGCCATGCAACGGATGCACTAGAGTTATAAGTGTATGAAAGCTCAAAAAGAAACTAAGTGGGTGTGCATCCAACTTGCTTGCTCATGAAGACCTAGGGCAATTTGAGGAAGCCCATCATTGGAATATACAAGCCAAGTTCTTATAATGAAAAATTCCCACTAGTATATGAAAGTGACAAAATAGGAGACTCTCTATCATGAAGATCATGGTGCTACTTTGATGCACAAGTGTGGAAAAAGGATAGTAACATTGCCCCTTCTCTCTTTTCTCTCATTTTTTGTTTGGGCTTCTTTGGCCTCTTTTATTTTATTTGGGCTTCTTTGGCCTCTTTTATTTTTTATAAATTTTGGAGACTCATCCCAACTTGTGAGGGAATCATAGCTTCCATCATCCTTTCCTCACATGGGACAATGCTCTAATAATGATGATCATCACACTTTTATTTACTTACAACTCAAGAATTACAACTCGATACTAGAAAAATATGACTCCATATGAATGCCTCCGGCGGTGTACCGGGATGTGCAATGATCTAGCGTACAAATAACATCAAAACATCACACTAGCTTTCTTACGATCATGCAAAGCAATATGACAATGATGGAACGTGTAATAATAAACGGAACGGTGGAAGTTGCATGGCAATATATCTCGGAACGGCTACGGAAATGCCATAATAGGTAGGTATGGTGGCTGTTTTGAGGAAGGTATATGGTGGGTTTAATGCACCGGCGAAAATTGCACGGTACTAGAGAGGCTAGCAAAGGTGGAAGGGTGAGAGTGCGTATAATCCATGGACTCAAGATTAGTAAAAAAGAACTTGTATACTTATTGCAAAAAATTATTAGCTATCGAAATAAAGTACTACACGCATGCTGTTGGCGTTCTGGGAACCAGGGTACCCAGACATGCCTGCCTGGGGCTCATGGCGTGGATCCTTCAACGGCCTGGTATGGCCCATCTTTAGCACCTCCAAGACAAGACCCTCGCGAGGGGCCAAGCCTCGCGAGGCGGACGACATCAAGACCTTCGGAGGGAGCAGCCTCCCCAGGCTGGCTCCCGAGGAGTGGAGATTTCTATGCAGGCTGTCGGGGCTCAGGGACGACACCTATGGGATCACGGGGAATCCCTACTACGGTTGGCTGGGCGTGAGGCTGCTCAAAGAGCGGGTCGAGAAGATCAACATAGGGGGATTGTTACCCAGGTTCGGGCCGCAAACGATGCATAATACCCTGGTCCTGGTTTAGTGTATTTAGTGTTCTTGAGCTCTTGAACTAGCTGTGGTGCATGCCCAGTCCAAGAACTCTGAATCCTCCCTCAGTACGCCTGGGCCTCCTTTTATATGTCAAAGGGGTTGCCACAACGCCACACAGGAGGTGGAAAGTATCTACAGTGTACAAATTTATCTCCTGACCTAATAGGACAAATGCATTTAATGCGCCGCCTATGTGTCCTCTTGCTTTACCGGGGACGGCAAAGAAGCTCGTCCTGTCCATCGCCGCCTCGCCCTGCTTCAATGTGTTGGGATTCGTAGCATAATTTTTAAAATTTTCCTCCGCTCACCAAGATGCATCTATGGAGTATACTAACAATGAGGGGAAAGGAGTGCATCCACATACCCTTGTAGATCGCGAGCGGAAGCGTTCCAATGAACGTGGATGACGGAGTCGTACTCGCCGTGATCCAAATCACCGATGACCGAGTGCCGAACGGACGGCACCTCCGCGTTCAACACACGTACGGTGCAGCAACGTCTCCTCCTTCTTGATCCAGCAAGGGGGAAGGAGAGGTTGATGGAGGTCCAACAGCACGACGGCGTGGTGGTGGATGTAGCGGGTCTCCGGCAGGGCTTCGCCGAGCTTCTGCGAGAGAGAGAGAGAGAGGTGTTGCAGGGGAGGAGGGAGGCGCCCAAGGCTGTAGGTTGCTGCCCTCCCTCCCCCCCTTTATATAGGCGCCCTGGGGGGCGCTGGCCCTAGAGATGGGATCTCATGGGAAGGGCGGCGGCCAAAGGGGGGAAGGGGTTGCCTTGCCCCCAAAGCAAGGGGGAAGCCCCCCACCCTAGGGTTCCCAACCCTAGGCGTATGGGGGGAGGCCCAAGGGGGGCGCCCCAGCCCACTAAGGGCTGGTTCCCTTCCACTTTCAGCCCACGGGGCCCTCCGGGATAGGTGGCCCCACCCGGTCGACCCCCGGGACCCTTCCGGTGGTCCCGGTACAATACCGGTAACCCCTGAAACTTTCCCGGTGGCCGAAACTTGACTTCCTATATATAATTCTTCACCTCCGGACCATTTCGGAACCTCTCGTGACATCCGGGATCTCATCCGGGACTCCGAACAACTTTCGGGTTTCCGCATACACATATCTCTACAACCCTAGCATCACCGAACCTTAAGTGTGTAGACCCTACGGGTTCGGGAGACATGCAGACATGACCGAGACGCCTCTCCGGTCAATAACCAACAGCGGGATCTGGATACCCATGTTGCATCCCACATGTTCCATGATGATCTCATCGGATGAACCATGGTGTCGAGGATTCAATCAATCCCGTATGCAATTCCCTTTGTCAATCGTATGTTACTTGCCCGAGATTCGATCGTCGGTATCCCAATACCTTGTTCAATCTCGTTACCGGCAAGTCTCTTTACTCGTACCGCAATGCATGATCCCGTGACTAACGCCTTAGTCACATAGAGCTCATTATGATGATGCATTACCGAGTGGGCCCAGAGATACCTCTCCGTCACACGGAGTGACAAATCCCAGTCTCGATCCGTGCCAACCCAACAGACACTTTCGGAGATACCCGTAGTGCACCTTTATAGTCACCCAGTTACGTTGTGACGTTTGGCACACCCAAAGCACTCCTACGGTATCCGGGAGTTGCATGATCTCATGGTCTAAGGAAAAGATACTTGACATTGGAAAAGCTCTAGCAAACGAAACTACACGATCTTTTATGCTATGCTTAGGATTGGGTCTTGTCCATCACATCATTCTCCTAATGATGTGATCCCGTTATCAATGACATCCAATGTCCATAGTCAGGAAACCATGACTATCTGTTGATCAACGAGCTAGTCAACTAGAGGCTTACTAGGGACATGTTGTGGTCTATGTATTCACACATGTATTACGATTTCCGGACAATACAATTATAGCATGAATAATAGACAATTACCATGAACAAAGAAATATAATAATAACCATTTATTATTGCCTCTAGGGCATATTTCCAACAGTCTCCCACTTGCACTAGAGTCAATAATCTAGTTACATTGTGATGAATCGAACACCCATTGCGTCCTGGTGTTGATCATGTTTTACCCTAGGGAGAGGTTTAGTCAACGGATCTGCCACATTCAGGTCCGTATGTACTTTACAAATATCTATGTCTCCATTTTGAACACTTTCACGAATGGAGTTGAAGTGACGCTTGATATGCCTGGTCTTCCTGTGAAACCTGGGCTCCTTCGCAAGGGCAATAGCTCCAGTGTTGTCACAGACGAGAGTCATTGGGCCCGACGCATTGGGAATCACTCCTAGGTCGGTAATGAACTCCTTCATCCAGACTGCTTCCTGTGCTGCCTCCGAGGCTGCCATGTACTCCGCTTCACATGTAGATCCCGCCACGACGCTTTGCTTGCAACTGCACCAGCTTACTGCTCCTCCATTCAAAATATACACGTATCTGGTCTGTGACTTCGAGTCATCCAGATCTGTGTCGAAGCTAGCGTCGACGTAACCCTTTACGACGAGCTCTTCGT
This sequence comes from Triticum aestivum, assembly GCF_018294505.1. Taxonomy (NCBI): domain Eukaryota; kingdom Viridiplantae; phylum Streptophyta; class Magnoliopsida; order Poales; family Poaceae; genus Triticum; species Triticum aestivum. The sequence goes on from NC_057799.1 coordinate 239,954,937, forward strand.
CACCTCCATAAACGAGAAACATATCCTTAGTCCTCTTTAGGTACTTCAGGATATTCTTGACCGCTGTCCAGTGTTCCATGCCGGGATTACTTTGGTACCTTCCTACCAAACTTACGGCAAGGTTTACATCAGGTCTGGTACACAGCATGGCATACATAATAGACCCTATGGCCGAGGCATAGGGGATGACACTCATCTTTTCTCTATCTTCTGCCGTGGTCGGGCATTGAGCCGTGCTCAATTGCACACCTTGCAATACAGGCAAGAACCCCTTCTTGGACTGATCCATATTGAACTTCTTCAATATCTTGTCTAGGTATGTACTCTGTGAAAGACCAATGAGGCGTCTTGATCTATCTCTATAGATCTTGATGCCTAATATATAAGCAGCTTCTCCAAGGTCCTTCATTGAAAAACACTTATTCAAATAGGCCTTTATACTTTCCAAGAATTCTATATCATTTCCCATCAATAGTATGTCATCCACATATAATATGAGAAATGCTACAAAGCTCCCACTCACTTTCTTGTAAACACAGGCTTCTCCATAAGTCTGTGTAAACCCAACACTTTGATCATCTCATCAAAGCGAATGTTCCAACTCCGAGATGCTTGCACCAGCCCATAGATTGAGCGCTGGAGCTTGCATACTTTGTTAGCATTCTTAGGATCGACAAAACCTTACGGCTGCATCATATACAACTATTCCTTAAGGAAGCCGTTAAGGAATGCTGTTTTGACGTCCATCTACCATATCTCATAATCATAGTATGCGGCAATTGCTAACATGATTCGGACGGACTTCAGCTTCGCTACGGGTGAGAAAGTCTCATCGTAGTCAACCCCTTGAACTTGTCGATAACCCTTAGTGACAAGTCGAGCTTTGTAGATGGTCACATTACCATCTGCGTCCGTCTTCTTCTTAAAGATCCATTTGTTTTCTATGGCTCGCCGATCATCGGGCAAGTCAGTCAAAGTCCATACTTCGTTTTCATACATGGATCCTATCTCGGATTTCATGGCTTCTAGCCATTTGTCGGAATCCGGGCCCGCCATCGCTTCTTCATAGTTCGAAGGTTCACCGTTGTCTAACAACATGATTTCCAGGACAGGGTTGCCGTACCACTCTGGTGCGGAACGTGTCCTTGTGGACCTACGAAGTTCAGTAACTTGATCCGAAGCTTCATGATCATCATCATTAACTTCCACCCCAGTCGGTCTAGGCATCACAGGAACATTTTCCCGCGCTGCGCTACTTTCCGGTTCGGAAGGGGTGACTATCACCTCATCAAGTTCCACTTTCCTCCCACTCAATTCTTTCGAGAGAAACTCCTTCTCCAGAAAGGACCCGTTCTTGGCAACGAAGATCTTGCCTTCGGATCTGAGGTAGAAGGTATACCCAATAGTTTCCTTAGGGTATCCTATGAAGACGCATTTTTCCGACTTGGGTTCGAGCTTTTCAGGTTGAAGTTTCTTGACATAAGCATCGCATCCCCAAACTTTTAGAAACGACAGCTTAGGTTTCTTCCCAAACCATAATTCATACGGTGTCGTCTCAAAGGATTTTGACGGAGCCCTATTTAAAGTGAATGCGGCAGTCTCTAAAGCATAGCCCCAAAATGAGAGCGGTAAATCGGTAAGAGACATCATAGATCGCACCATATCCAACAGAGTGCGATTACGACGTTCGGACACACCGTTTCTCTGAGGTGTTCCAGGCGGCGTGAGTTGTGAAACTATTCCACATTTCCTTAAGTGTGTACCAAATTCGTGACTTAAATATTCTCCACCACGATCTGATCGTAAGAATTTTATTTTCCTGTCACGTTGATTCTCAACTTCACTCTGAAATTCCTTGAACTTTTCAAAGGTTTCAGACTTGTGTTTCATTAGGTAGACATACCCATATCTACTTAAATCATCAGTGAGAGTGAGAACATAACGATATCCTCCGCGAGCCTCAACACTCATTGGACCCCACACATCGGTATGTATGATTTCCAATAAGTTGGTTGCTCGCTCCATTGTTCCGGAGAACGGAGTCTTGGTCATCTTACCCATGAGGCATGGTTCGCACGTGTCAAATGATTAGTAATCAAGAGACTCCAAAAGTCCATCTGCATGGAGCTTCTTCATGCGCTTGACACCAATGTGACCAAGGCGGCAGTGCCACAGATATGTGGGACTATCGTTATCAACTTTACATCTTTTGGTATTCACACTATGAACATGTGTAACATCACGTTCGAGATTCATCAAAAATAAACCATTGCAGGCATGACCATAAAACATATATCTCAAATAAATAGAACAACCATTATTCTCGGATTTAAATGAGTAGCCATCTCGAATTAAACGAGATCCAGATACAATGTTCATGCTCGAAGCTGGCACTAAATAACAATTATTGAGGTTTAAAACTAATCCCGTGGGTAGATGCAGAGGTAGCGTGCCGACGGCGATCACATCGACCTTGGAACCATTCCCGATGCGCATCGTCACCTCGTCCTTCGCCAGTCTCCGTTTATTCCATAGTTCCTGTTTTGAGTTACAAATATGAGCAACCGCACCGGTATCAAATACCCAGGAGCTACTACGAGTACTGGTAAGGTACACATCAATAACTTGTATATCACATATACCTTTGGTGTTGCCGGCCTTCTTCTTGTCCGCTAAGTATTTGGGCCAGTTCCGCTTCCAGTGACCACTTCCCTTGCAATAAAAGCACTCAGTCTCGGGCTTGGGTCCATTCTTTGACTTCTTCCCAGTAACTGGTTTACCGGGCGCGGCAACTCCCTTGCCGTCCTTCTTGAAGTTCTTCTTACCCTTGCCCTTCTTGAACTTATTGGTTTTATTCACCATCAACACTTGATGTTCTTTTCTGATCTCTACCTCAGCTGATTTCAGCATTGAATATACCTCAGGAATGGTCTTTTCCATCCCCTGCATATTGTAGTTCATCACAAAGCTCTTGAAGCTTGGTGGAAGCGACTGAAGGATTCTGTCAATGACCGCGTCATCCGGGAGATTAACTCCCAGCTGAGTCAAGCGTTTGTGCAACCCAGACATTCTGAGTATGTGCTCACTAACAGAACTATTCTCCTCCATTTTACAGCTGAAGAACTTGTCGGAGACATCATATCTCTCGACCCGGGCATGAGCTTGGAGAACCAATTTCAGCTCCTCGAACATCTCATATGCTCCATGTTTCTCAAAACGCTTTTGGAGACCCGGTTCTAGGCTGTAAAGCATGCCGCACTGAACGAGGGAGTAATCATCAGCACGCTGCTGCCAAGCGTTCATAACGTCTTGGTTCTCAGGGATCGGTGCATCACCTAGCGGTGCTTCTAAGACATAATCTTTCTTGGCTACTATGAGGATGAGCCTCAGGTTCCGGACCCAGTCTGTATAGTTGCTGCCATCATCTTTCAGCTTGGTTTTCTCGAGGAACGTGTTGAAATTGAGGACAACGTTGGCCATTTGATCTACAAGACATAGTGTAAAGATTTTAGACTAAGTTCATGATAATTAAGTTCATCTAATCAAATTAGTTAATGAACTCCCACTCAGATAGACATCCCTCTAGTCATCTAAGTGAAACATGATCCGAGTTTAACTAGGCCGTGTCCGATCATCACGTGAGACGGACTAGTCAAGATCGGTGAACATCTCCATGTTGATCGTATCTTCTATACGACTCATGCTCGACCTTTCGGTCCTCCGTGTTCCGAGGCAATGTCTGTACATGCTAGGCTCGTCAAGTCAACCTAAGTGTATTGCGTGTGTTCCGAGGCCATGTCTGTACATGCTAGGCTCGTCAACACCCGTTGTATCCGAACGTTAGAATCTATCACACCCGATCATCACGTGGTGCTTCGAAACAACGAACCTTCGCAACGGTGCACAGTTAGGGTGAACACTTTCTTGAAATTATTATAAGGGATCATCTTACTTACTACCGTCGTTCTAAGCAAATAAGATGCAAAAACATGATAAACATCACATGCAATCAAATAGTGACATGATATGGCCAATATCATTATGCTCCTTTGATCTCCATCTTCGGGGCACCATGATCATCTTCGTCACCGGCATGACACCATGATCTCCATCATCATGATCTCCATCATTGTGTCTTCATGAAGTCGTCACGCCAACGATTACTTCTACTTCTATGGCTAACGCGTTTAGCAACAAAGTAAAGTAATTTACATGGCGTTATTCAATGACACGCAGGTCATGCAAAATAATAAAGACAACTCCTATGGCTCCTGCCGGTTGTCATACTCATCGACATGCAAGTCGTGATTCCTATTACAAGAATATGATCAATCTCATACATCACATATATCATTCATCACATCTTCTGGCCATATCACATCACATAGCACTTGCTGCAAAAACAAGTTAGACGTCCTCTAATTGTTGTTGCAAGTTTTTACGTGGTTTGTAGGTTTCTAGCAAGAACGTTTTCTTACCTACGTATGACCACAACGTGATTTGCCAATTTCTATTTACCCTTCATAAGGACCCTTTTCATCGAATCCGTTCCGACTAAAGTAGGAGAGACAGACACCCGCTAGCCACCTTATGCAACTAGTGCATGTCAATCGGTGGAACCTGTCTCACGTAAGCGTACGTGTAAGGTCGGTCCGGGCCGCTTCATCCTACAATGCCGCCGAAACAAGAAAAGACTAGTAGCGGCAAGAAGAATTGGCAAACTCAACGCCCACAACTGCTTTGTGTTCTACTCGTGCATAGTAACTACGCATAGGCCTGGCTCATGATGCCACTGTTGGGATTTGTAGCATAATTTTTAAAATTTTCCTACGCTCACCAAGATGCATCTATGGAGTATACTAGCAACGAGGGGAAAGGAGTGCATCTACATACCCTTGTAGATAGCGAGCGGAAGCGTTCCAATGAACGTGGATGACGGAGTCGTACTCGCCGTGATCCAAATCACCGATGACCGAGTGTCGAACGGACGGCACCTCCGCGTTCAACACACGTACGGTGCAGCGACGTCTCCTCCTCCTTGATCCAGCAAGGGGGAAGGAGAGGTTGATGGAGATCCAACAGCACGACGGCGTGGTGGTGGATGTAGCGGGTCTCCGGCAGGGCTTCGCCGAGCTTCTGCGAGAGAGAGAGAGAGAGGTGTTGCAGGGGAGGAGGGAGGCGTCCAAGGCTGTAGGTTGCTGCCCACCCTCCCCCCTTTATATAGGACCCCTGGGGGGGCGCCGGCCCTAGAGATGGGATCTCATGGGGGGCGGCGGCCAAAGGGGGGAAGGGGTTGCCTTGCCCCCAAAGCAAGGGGGAAGCCCCCCACCCTAGGGTTCCCAACCCTAGGCGCATGGGGGGAGGCCCAAGGGGGGCGCCCCAGCCCACTAAGGGCTGGTTCCCTTCCACTTTCAGCCCACGGGGCCCTCCGGGATAGGTGGCCCCACCCGGTGGACCCCCGGGACCCTTCCGGTGGTCCCGGTACAATACCGGTAACCCCCGAAACTTTCCCGGTGGCCGAAACTTGACTTCCTATATATAATTCTTCACCTTCGGACCATTCCGGAACCTCTCGTGATGTCCGGGATCTCATCCGGGACTCCGAACAACTTTCGGGTTTCCGCATACACATATCTCTACAACCCTAGCGTCACCGAACCTTAAGTGTGTAGACCCTACGGGTTCGGGAGACATGCAGACATGACAGAGACGCCTCTCCGGTCAATAACCAACAGCGGGATCTGGATACCCATGTTGGCTCCCACATGTTCCACGATGATCTCATCGGATGAACCACGGTGTCGAGGATTCAATCAATCCCGTATGCAATTCCCTTTGTCAATCGGTATGTTACTTGCCCGAGATTCGATCGTCGGTATCCCAATACCTTGTTCAATCTCGTTACCGGCAAGTCTCTTTACTCGTACCGCAATGCATGATCCCGTGACTAATGCCTTAGTCACATAGAGCTCATTATGATGATGCATTACCGAGTGGGCCCAGAGATACCTCTCCGTCACACGGAGTGACAAATCCCAGTCTCGATCCGTGCCAACCCAACAGACACTTTCGGAGATACCCGTAGTGCACCTTTATAGTCACCCAGTTACGTTGTGACGTTTGGCACACCCAAAGCACTCCTACGGTATCCGGGAGTTGCATGATCTCATGGTCTAAGGAAAAGATACTTGACATTGGAAAAGCTCTAGCAAACGAAACTACACGATCTTTTATGCTATGCTTAGGATTGGGTCTTGTCCATCACATCATTCTCCTAATGATGTGATCCCGTTATCAATGACATCCAATGTCCTTAGTCAGGAAACCATGACTATCTGTTGATCAATGAGCTAGTCAACTAGAGGCTTACTAGGGACACGTTGTGGTCTATATATTCACACATGTATTACGATTTCCGGACAATACAATTATAGCATGAATAATAGACAATTACCATGAACAAAGAAATATAATAATAACCATTTATTATTGCCTCTAGGGCATATTTCCAACACAACGCACGTCCAAGGTGACGAGGCACGCAGCGCCACGCTGGCTGGCTAGCTGCTGAGCTGGTGCGGTGGCAGGGTCCTCGGGAAGATCTGCATGCCACCACGTGGGTGCTTGGCTAGTTGGCCTAGAAGCTGCATGCTGCCACGCAGGCGCTCACCAAGTTGGTTGGCTGGCCGCCACGTCGGAGCGGGTGCGGGGCAGCGAAACTCTGCCAGGTGTGGGCCTGGCCTCGGCCCCTCAGATGTCCCTCGCAAGGGTTTTGCCGAGGCCTCGGCAAGGGCCTTTCTGGGGTCCCGGCAAGAGTCTTGCCGGGGTCTCGTGGACGTCCCCGGCAAGGATCTTGCCGGGGGTCTTCGTCTTCTGGTTCTTATCTAGTTTTGCAGGCCTCTGGTCATCACAAAGATGTGCATGCCACCATGCAGGCGCCTCCTGAGCCTTGGTTCCGATGTTGCCGATGGTGTCAGAACTCTTAGGCTCAAGGGTGGCGGTCTTGCTAGTGTTGGGCAAGTCGCCCCGGCAGGGCTCTTGCCGGGGCAGCGTAGACCGTCCCCGGCAAGGATGTTGCCGGGGGAAATCCACCTTGCCCCTTCGCTCTTTATGCCTCTGGCTCGGGCACTGCTCTAGTAGTCTTGTATCTTTGCTTCTTCTGCCTTGCCAAGCGTGGCAGCAGGTGTGGCTACAACTGCCCATGCATAAGTAAAGGGGTACAAAAAAGGCCCCTACTTTTGTACACCGACAGGAGCCCCCGGGCCTGGGCCACACATGAGCACAAAGCGTTGTTGGGCCAGGCCCAGAACGGTGCGCGGGCACGTGTGGGAGAGTTTTATCTGCAGTAATCCCTTCGCCAGTTGCGCTTCCCCATGACCCACATTGAGTGCGTGACGTGGGGGTCGTGCGTGGACCGGTTGCAGCATGCTTGCGTCACGTCATGGTGAATAGTAAAGAGGCGGCCCGCGTCTTCCCCGTAAAAGAGAACACCGCAGGGGCGCTACCGCTGCCGCGCCCCATTGCCCTTGATTCCTCATCCCCTCTCAGCCGCCATGGCGGCCAAGACGAGCAAGGGCAAGGTTGCGGCCAAAGACGATGGAGGGAAGGAGGTGCCGGAGACCGAGTTGGTGGAGCTTCGGACGCAGCGCACCCACTTCACCTCGACGGTCGATGCACTCACCCTCAGGGATATGTTCAGGCCCCTATGGGGAAGGGAGACGTCGGGGCACCCTACCACGCACATCATCCCTGCCACCTTCGACGAGGCCAGTCCAAATCGGTACCCTTTCTTCATCGGCTATTTCTCCTGCGGACTCTGCCCCCCTTCTCAGATTTCTTCAATGATGTCATGCACACCAACGGCTTCCACCTTCTGGATTTCACTCCGAACGCCGTGGCGTGCATGGCCTTCTTTGCCCATCTCTGCGAGGGCTTCGCCGGAGTGCACCATAGCATGGCGCTCTTCCGGCATTACTTCACCCCTCGCATTCATCCAGGGGGCGCCATCTCTGGCTGAATCACCTGGATCCCGAGGAACCAGAGCAGGGGTACATACCCGGAAGGTGCCCAGAAGGAGAGGTGGGAAGAGTGGCGGGGCCGGTGGTGCTGGATCGAGGAGGCAGATCAGAAAGAGTTCTGCCGGGTCCGTCGGAAGCCGCCGGTCGGCGGCAAGCACTCGAGCAATGTCGATGCCAATGACAAGAAGCTCACGATCGCCACCACCAGGATCCATCGCCTCACCTCGGCCGGCCTCACTCTCGAGATGATTGGGGCTGACTTCATCCGCTGCCGAATTGCCCCACTGCACAACAAGGGGAGGCCGGCATGGGACTTCAGGAACGCGGCCGATGTCATGAGGTTCCGCCCCGGCCTGAAGCACAATTTCACGATGCTGTAGCACGCCCACCTCTGCTAGAGGCTTTTTCAGCTCAAGGTTGACGAGGCCGGCGGGGTCGAGAGGACCAGCAGGGCCGAGAAGGACAGCAAGGCCGTCAAGGCCGGCAGGTCTGTTTGGGTTGCCAGCGGGAGTGGTCCCATTGAGCAACAACTCTTGCCAGACCGCCATCATCTCCATGATGCCGGACTTCAACGCGCACGGCTTTGATCCAACCTGGGCCGAGCCGGTGGCGGAGCGGGTGCACGCATTCTTCGACAACCTGTCGGAGAGGTATATTCGTGACGAGCCACTGCTCGTCCGCGACACCACCCAAGAAGAGCTGGCATACATTGCTGCCAGGGCAGAGGAGGCGGCACTTGCTAAGGAGGCCGGCAGCGTCGGTACCATGGAGGATGAGGCCGACACCGCCGCAAAAGATAAAGAGCTCGCCGAGTGGGCAGGGTCTTCCGGGGAAGCCAGTGGCACCGGCGCCGGGCCCCCCTTGTCGAAGACGTGGCTGAGGAGTCGGCCGAAGAGGAGACCGAGGCGTATGACTCCTCGGCCCCGTGGAGGAAACGGGTCCTGCGGCAGGCTAGCTCCGGCGAGCCGGTCCGACCCGGTAGGACCACGCACTGGCAACAGGCCCAGGCGCAGCCTGTGCGCCAGACGAGGGCCGCGGCAGCAAAGAAGAAAGCAGCGGCCACCGCCTCTTCCTCGTCCAAGTGGCGCAGGACCCCATCCCCTTCTCCCCCCCCCCCCTTCGGGCGGCACTCCGAAGGCTGATTTCGACCTCGGGTCCTTTAGTCCAAAGAGGAAGAGGAGGCCAAAGGAGGACGAGTAAGCACCTCGCCCTTCATCAATTCTGATCTTCAGCCTGTGCCATCTCCCCTGGCATGATCTTATCTTTGTAGGGACACGGAGACGCTGGCCCAAAGGGCGGCGAAGAGGGCCAAGGCTTCGACGGGTGACGAGCCCCGGCGAGCGTTCCGCGCACGCCGGCGTTGGTGGTGATCAGCCCGGACAACAGCACCCAGCACAGCCCCCGCTCCAGCCCCCAGCGTGAGTCCCTTACTTACTCGCCATTTATGGGCATTGGGGTGTGAATTCTTGATGCTGACCTTGGTTTTGACCTTGCCGGGTTTGCAGGAGGAGCCGTTGAGGGCCGCCCCCGACACACCGCCCCCATCGACCACGCCACCCAAAGGGGCATCCCTAGCAAGGGAATCTACCGCCGAGCCCCCATGCACCGTGGAAGAGGAGGCGAGCTTGGGTGCCGGCGGCTCTGCCCCGGCAGCGGACGTTGGCGGGGAGGGAAACACTTCTTCTCGGCCTGGCACGGGTAAGTGGCCTGCCTCCTGTCCCTGTTTTCTTTTGAACCTTGATCTTGGCCTTGTTTCATTCTCCTTTCTGGCTTCCAGACCCCCCCCCCTCGATGGACTAGGAGGATATCGACAACGTCATCGAGGATGTCGCCAAGGATGCCGAAGTCGAGGCCGCCAGGATCGTGGCTGGGGAAGCCGCCAAGTCCGGTGCCGAGGAGGCCGGCAAGGCTACTGCCGAGGAGGCCGACAAGGCTGCTGCCGAGGAGGCCGCAAAGGCTGCCGTCGGGGAGGCCGCCAAGAAGCCTGCCGAGGAGGAGGTGGCCAACAACCAACCTTCCTCCCCCACAGCCCCCGCGCCGGGCAAGTACCTGAAGGTGGGCGATGACTTGTTCATCCGCCTCCCAGGGACGGCAAGCAGCAGGGCACCGGCCGAAGGGGAGGTGTTTGACGACAAGGCACTCGCCACCTCTAGGCTCCAGGTTGTCGACGAACCGGGTGCCAGTGGCCGCGGTTCCCAGGAGGCGCAACTCCTCTGGGCCATGAGCGCCAACTTCCAGAAGCTCCAGGCACTCCACCGTGCCTGCCAAGACAAGGTGAACTCCAGGATGGCGGTGGTCGACAAGGCAGAGGCGGATTTCGAGGAGTGCGTCGCTGAGACGCAAGTCTGGTTCGGCGAGTCTCGGGAAGAGTTGAGGGCTGCCCAGGGTGAGCTCGAGGAGTGCAAGCGACAGCTCATCCTGAAGCAGGACGACATCGAGAAGGCCCAAGAGGAGGCGAGGGAACATGCCGCCAAGGACGAAGCCGCCCGGCTGCAGCAGCAAGCTTTGCTGGACACCCAAGAGGAGGACCTCGTTGCCCGTGAGCAAGCGCTTGCCGCCATGCTCCGCGGCAGGGACGAGGAGATCAGGAAGATTGTCGCATGGCGGACCCAGGAGCTGGAGCAGAGGCACAAGGACGCACTCGATGCTCTGGCCCTGGACCACGCCGACCAGGTGGAGAAGCTGGCGCTAGAGCGGGAGGAGCTGAAGAAGAAGATCTTTGAGCTGACGGAGGAGAAGGACACGGCCAACAGCACTCTGGCTGATTCGCAGGTAGCCATCTCCGACAAGGCCAAGCTGCTCTCCGAGGTCAATGACTTCATCAGCGATCTGAAGCTGAAGCTAGACGGCTTGGAGGGGATGCTCTCGGAGGTCAGAACCCGTGAGGAGACCCAGAACAAGACCCTTGAGGTCGAGAGGCAGCTGCGAAAGGACGATGTCGTTTCCCACAATGAATATGTGGGCAGCGTGAATCTCTGGATCAGTCGCCTCGTTGACGTCGTGGGGAGGCTCACCACGCACCTAGCCATCATGGGCATGCCGAACGTCAGGTACTCCCACGAGCCGAACGTGAGCCCCAATGCCAGGCTGACCTTGTTCTTCGAGCGCATCCTCGATGCCCTGGAGCAGCTCCGCTCCAATCAAGCGACTTATCTGGCCAACGAGTACCGGAGGCTCTGCCGGGGCGCCCTGACCAAGGTGCTCACAAAGGTGGCGTTCTGGAACTCCAGCGTCGACTTCGCCGACGTGCTGGAGAGCTTGCCGGAGGATGCGGACCTAACAACGCTCGAAGAGCGTATCGAGCCCATCATTAGTTCCGCCGACGGAGTCAAGAGGGTGGAGGGCCAGCGCCAGGACTAGCCACCCTATTTCTCCTTGCCGCTGCGGGTTCATGCCCAAGACAATTTATCTTAAGTTAGAACTGCGGCAACCATTGATGTAATATAACTCTGCAGTACTTTGAAATGAAGCATGCTATCTTCCTGTTTGATCTTTCTTTGTATGTACACAGCCTATGCCTAGTTGGATAGGTTTGCCGGCGCGTAAACCCATGCTGTGGCGCTTTGAGTAACGGATCGTTAGCAGCCTGCTGGGGGCACTTGCTGCCGGGCAAGCCACCTTGCCGTTCTCAGCGCGGCCGCTTGGACTGTTGAGCGGACTCAAAACTAAACAAGGGCGTTGCCAATAGCGGAAGGGTTCCCTTGCGTGCAAGTTTTCCATACAAAGAGCAAACTCCTTGAGGAAAATAACCTTTAAAATGAAAGAATTTGCTCAAGGTTCTGCACGACTTAGCTTTTCCGTCGCCACGCGGATAGTTGTTGCGGCTGCAGACAGCACCGCCTCGCCTAGCTGATGGCACCAGAACGTAGCTGATCGACGTCGCCTTCTTCTCTCGAGCCACCGCGACGAAGGAGTCGATGAGTTGACTTCAAAGCCATATTTTCACAGCCTCAGCGCCCCCTACTTGGCGCGCCAAAGATGTCGGGGCTCAGGGACGTCACCTATGGGATCATGGGGAATCCCTACTACGGTTGGTGGGATATGAGGCTACACAAAGAGCGGGTCGAGAAGATCAACACGGGGGGATTTTTACCCAGGTTCGGGCTGCAAACGATGCGTAATACCCTAGTCCTCCTTTAGTGTATTTAGTGTTCTTGAGCTCTTGAACTAGCTGCAGTGCATGCCCAGTCCAAAAAGTCGGAATCCTCCCTCGGTACACCTCGGGCCTCCTTTTATATGTCAAAGGGGTTGCCACAGCGGCACACAGGAGGTGGAAAGTATCTACAGTGTACAAGTTTATTTCCTGACCGCATAGGACAAATGCATTTAATGTGCCACCTATGTGTCCTCTTGCTTTATCAGGGACGGCAAAGAAGCTCGTCCCGTCCATCGTTGCCTCGCCCTGCTTCGACGCACGTCCAAGGTGACAAGGCACGCAGCGCCACGCTGGCTGGCTGGCTGCTGAGCTGGTGCAGTGGCAGGGTCTTCACGAAGATCTGCATGCCACCGCGTGGGTGCTTGGCTAGTTGGCCTAGAAGCTGCATGCTGCCACGCAGGCACTCGCCTAGTTGGCGGGCTAGCCGCCACGTCGGAGCGGGTGCGGGGCAGCGAAACTCTGGCAGGTGCGGGCCTGGCCTCGGCCGCACAGATGTCTCAGGCAAAGGGTTTTGCCGAGGCCTCGGCAAGGGCCTTGCCGGGGTCTCGTGGGCGTCCCCGGCAAGGATCTTGCTGGGGGTCTTCGTCTTCTGGTTCTTATCTAGTTTTGCAAGCCTCTGGTCTTCACAAAGATTTGCATGCCACCATGCAGGCGCCTCCTGAGCCTTGGTTCTGATGTTGCCGATGGTGTAAGAACTCTTAGGCTCAAGGGTGGCGGTCTTGCTGGTGTTGGGCAAGTCGCCCCGGTAGGGCTCTTGCCGGGGAAGCTTAGACCGTCCCGGCAAGGATGTTTCTTGGGGAAATCCACCTTGCCCCTTTGCTCTTTATGCCTCTGGCTCGGGCACTGCCCTGGTAGTCTTGTATCTTTGCTTCTTATGCATCGCCAAGCGTGGCCGCAGGTGTGGCTACAACTGCCCGTGCACAAGTAAAGGGGTACAGAAAAGGCCCCTACTTTTGTGCACCGACACAAGCGCCCACCTCATGAGGTTGAGGTGACTCCAACCATGGCGACCAAGGCCAGGCGGGCACCAGCGGGCGCAGAGGAACAGGTTTCCTCTTTGGTGCTAAGGAAGCAAGAGCAGGCGCGGGGTCCCGAGGAATCAGCCGTAGGTCTCCATTCCCGTGCAACAAGACCAAGACCAGCGAAGACCACCTTTCGTCAGGATAGGATGTACTACTTGTCCCCCTTCAAAATTGGCCACTGTGGGATTCCTTCCCGCCTTCATTTGGGGGAAGAGGACCAAGGCCACTATAAATATAGCTTAGCCACCACCATAGAAAGGGAGAGACCTCACTAGCTCACACCCACACTAGAACAGACCTCGTGAGGTTGTTCTTCCCTTGTACTAGTTCATACTCAGCCCACCGCGAGGCTAATCCACCATAAACCAGGAGTAGGGTCTTACACCGCAAGGTGGCCCGAACCTCGGTAAATTGTTGTGTCTCTCTTCTTTCTTGTTCGTCCAGCTAGGCCGTGGGGGAGACAAACTGGTTGGCTGGAGAGGTTGAGTTCTTCGCACAGGCCCTAGAGTTCGAACCCTTCTTGGGTCTGCGGAGCCATGAATCCAACATTTGGCGCACCAGGTAGGGGCGTGTCAAAACTCGGCGGAGGCTCCCTGAGCTTGCGCTAAGCGATGGGCTGCTCGCGCCACCCAAGTGGCGCCCCTCGGCCATGGAGTTCATCATCACCTTATGCTCCACACGGCCGGCGCAGATCCTGGCCTCAGCCACCACCGGCAGCGTGGGCCACCCTCACCCCCTCCCGTTTGGTGCCGCAACCGAGTCACCGCGCGGTCCTCTAGCTACACCGTGGCGTCGTCCATGCACGCTCGCCGGGAGCAGGCGAACGTGCGAGCCGCGCTCCTAGCGGCGCGTGAGTTGTTACGATGCAGATTAGTGGAAGGCGGCCGCGATGCCTTGCTCGCCCGCGTCACCGAGCTGCTCGATGCTGCCTGCGAGGGCACGGCGCCCTTCCGCATCCTGCCGGCTTCGCGGACAACTCCAGGGACCCGCGCCCGCCTCTGCTGCGTCTGCTCGTCCCTCGGGAGGAGCCCGGGGGACCCCACGGAGGCAATCCGGCACGCGGCGCCGCCTACCTAACCCAAGAGGCGCGCCCCCAGAGAGTGGCCAGGATAGGCGGCCTCCACCATGGCAACGGCGAAGGGCCACCCCCAGGCTGGCAAGGCAGGACATCGGAGATGGTGGACGACGGAGCAGAGGGACTAGGGGCTGATCTTAGGATGATGGCCCCTGGTACCTCTGTGCCGTTGTTGGCGGGCTCATCGTACAAGCAAAGGAGAAGCCCGTACACATTCCCCCCGATGGCCCGCACGTCAACATCGCCAAGGCCACGCAGAGAAGAGGCCCCTTACGAGCCAACCAACGCCTCACCAACGCCTTCGACAACAACGGCCACTGGTTACAACCAATATCTTTGGAACACGTCGCAATAACCTTGGATCACAGGTACACCACGCCATGGTCGCGCACCTCCAGACGTTGGCCCTGCCTCAGGCGGGTGATGACCCACAAGTATAGGGGATCTATCATAGTCCTTTCAATAAGTAAGAGTGTCGAACCCAACGAGGAGCAGAAGGAAATGAAAAGCGGTTTTCAGCAAGGTATTCTCTGCAAGCACTCAAGGAACAAAAGTAAATAAGGTTCAGCAAGGTGGCCCAATCCTTTTTGTATCAAAGGACAAGCATGGACGAACTCTTATATAAAGCAAAGCACTCCCGAGGACACATGGGAATTAGTTTCAAGATAGTTTTCATCATGCTCATATGATTCGTGTTTGTTACTTTGATAATTTGATATGTGGGTGGACCGGTGCTTGGGTTCTGCCCTTCCTTGGACAAGCCTCCCACTTATGATTAACCCCTCTCGCAAGCATCCGCAACTATGAAAGAAGAATTAAGATAAATCTAGCCATAGTGAAAGTGCGTTATATCGACTAGAGGGGGGTGAATAGGCGATTTTTATGAATTCTTCACTGAGGAATTTGCCAGTGAGGAAATTCCTTGGCGAAGAACTACTTGCAGCGGAATAAGTACTCAAAAGTATGCATAGCAGAACACAAGCATGCTCATCATGATGAAATGAAGACAAGCATAGAGTACAGAAAGCGTAAACACGGGATAACACAGGATGAAGACAAACAGACTAAAGAAATTGAACTGAGGAAATTGAGAAAGTCTTCAGTCAAAGTCTTCAAACACAGATATGAACAAGCACACAACACAGTTATGAGGAAATGAAAGAGTTGAGGAAATAGAACCAGTAGGCTTGGTGAAGACAATGATTTGGTAGACCAGTTCGAACTGGTGTCTCAGTTGTACATCTGGTTGGAGCGGCTAGGTATTTAAACCTGAGGACACACAGTCCTCACCGTATTCTCCTTGAGCTAAGGTCACACAGACCTCGCCCAATCACTCGTGGTAAGTCTTCAGGTGACTTCCGAACCTTCACAAACTCGGTCACTCGGCGATCCACAATTCCTCTTGGATCCTCTAGACCATGACGCCTAACCGTCTGGAAGAAGCACAGTCTTCAAAGGTAACAAGTGTCGGATCCACGCAGGATCAATCTCTTCAGTGATGCTCAATCACTTTGGGTTTGTAGGTGTTTGGGTTTGGGTTTTCCTCACTTGATGATTTTCGCTCAAAGTCCTCGGAGGATGGGATGCTCTCAAATGACAAGTGTCAGTTTCTCTCGGAGCAGCCAACCAGCTAGTGGTTGTAGGGGGCGGCTATTTATAGCCTAGGGAGCAGCCCGACATGATAAGACATAAATGCCCTTCAATGATATGACCGTTAGGTGGGTAGATATTTTGGGACAGCTGGCGCATAGCACAGCAACGGTCGGAAATTTGAGTATCAAATTCCTCAGGGCTATCATGTTCCTCACTGTGTAGGCAATCCGCACTGGCGAATTCCTAACTCCTCAGTCAGAACAAATTCCTCAGAGACCAGAAGAACTTCGTCTCTGTCACTGAAGAATATGACTGAACTGTATGAGATTTCCAATGGCTTCACTCGAAGGGATTGGTAGGTGTAGGATTTTGAGTTGAGCATCACATGGAAATTTTTCCTTAGTATTTCCTCGACCCCCTTTAACAGTACGGTGTTTCCTATGACTCAAGAAAGGGAAAATGAAACTACGACACAAAAGTCTTCACGCTTCATGTTCCTCAAATGAATACCAAGTCTTCAAGGTCACACCAATTTTTCTTCACTTTCAAAGTCTTCAGAAAGTCTTCAGAAATCCAAAGTCTTCAGTCGAAGAACTTCATTTTTAGGGGTCGACTTTCTCTGTAAATATCAAACTCCTCATAGACTTATAGACCTGTGTACACTCATAAACACATTAGTCCCTTAACCTATAAGTCTTCAATACACCAAAATCACTAAGGGGCACTAGATGCACTTACAATTTCCCCCTTTTTGGTGATTGATGACAATATAGGTTAAGTTTTCAACGGGGATAAACACTGATATTGAGGAATTTGATTGCAAGATATAGAAGAACTACCCCTAAAGATGTGCATAGTGAGGAATTTGCTTTTGAAGCAATGCACACTTGAAGAGTAAAATCATGGAGATCTCCCCCTATATCTTGTAATTCATACACGCATTTGACATAATATATGAAGAATTTGAAATGCGTGATGAAATATGGTGACTGATGTAATTCAGCATGCGTGCAATAACATTAACGAGGAATAAGCATGCAGAAGAAACAGCAATAGTATCAGGCCACCATAGAGTTTAAGTTTACAACTCGATCCAACAAAGTCATCAGAAGAACGAGAGTTGTAACTTAGAAAAAAAACCGCCCATATAGATAGACCCGCTTGAAGACTAACTCAAATTTCTCCCCCTTTGTCATCGAATGACCAAAAGGTTCGAAAATGAGGACTAACGCCCCTGAAGAATATCAAGTTGATGAAGGAGCGCCAGCGTTGTTGGGGTCGTTTGTTGATGTAGGGCCTGCCGCAGTGTCGTCCAAGTCTTCATGCTCGTCGGTGTCACGCGATGAAGAATAGGAGCTGGCCACCAAGGACGGAACCTTGACCTTCTTGTATTTCTTCGGTGGAGGTGCAGACCAGTCAAAGTCCTCCTTGATACCCATTTTCTTCAGATCTTCTGCGCTATAAATGTGCGACAGAACAGCCCAGGTGCGGTTGAGGGTTTCATGAAGGTAGTAATGGTTTTTCTTCACTGCATTGTGGGTAGCAGTCATGTTGTGAAGAATTGAACCAAACTGACGCTTGACCCATTTGTGATTGCGATCAACCTTCTGGTGAAGACTGAGGAGAAGCTCACGGTCAGTCATCACCCTGGGAGCTGTGCCTTGAGGATTTGGCTTGGTTGCGTTGGCGGCAGAGTCATGGGTGGCAGAGTCATCATTGGTGGAGTAGGATGCAGCCTTGCGAAATTGACCATCCAATGGACGAATGCCTTCATCAATAACAGCAGTAGCCTTGCCCTTTTCATCAGCTGAGGAAAATGTCCGTTTGAGGACTTCAATCGGGGGCAAGTAGCTGCAATGGTTCAGTGTATCAGCTTTGTAGTTGAGTGAAGACCTTGTTCTGATGAATCTCATAATCCACGGAGCATAAGGCTTCAACTCAAATGGTGACATTGCGACATTGGCCAGAGTCCTCATGAAGAAATCATGGAAGTTGACGGGAACGCCATGAATGATATTGAAAAGCAGATTCTTCATGATGCCAACGACTTCTTCTTCATTCGAGTCGTGGCCCTTGATAGGACTCAATGTCTTCGTCAGAATGCGATAGACAGTCCGAGGCACATATAACAATTCCTTCACAAGGAATTTAGTTCTTGGGGCCTGACCTAGCTTCAACGGCTTCATCAGCACTTGCATATAGTGATCTGTAAGCTCATGTTCATTGTAGACGCAACGAGCAGCTTCAAGGGGAGGACTGAGAGGCAAAGCACAAAGCAATTCAGTAGCTGGTGCCTTGTAGTGAGTATTTTCAGACATCCAGTCCAGCACCCATGAATTCACATCTTCAGAGTCTCCGGTGATGTGCAGAGTTGCATAAAATTGAAGAATGAGCTCTTCATTCCAATCACATATATCAGTGCAGAAATTTAACAGTCCAGCATCGTAAAGAACACTGAGGACTGGCACGAAGCACGGCAGAGATTCCATATCCACGTGAGGAATGTGCTCATGATCGAAGACTTTGTCTTTGTTGAACAGCACTGAGGAATAAAAATTTGCCTGGCTGGCAGTCCAGAAACGCCTCTTCCTAATGCGAGCAGAGTCATAGGGGTTGTAATCAGTGAAGAATACGTGCTCGCCGAAGAAATCATTAGCCTTGAATTTTTGCTTCCTTGAGAATGGATCCTTTGGCTTGGGCAGAGGAGTGTCAGTCAGTTGCATTACAACCTCAGGAATCGCAATCTCAGGTTCTTCAGGCTGAGGAATTTCTGGTTCCTCTTCAGTGGCAGCCTGGGTCTTCAATTCTTCATTTTCATTTTCTTCAGCACTAGTGGCTGGAATTTCTTCATGAGCTTCATCAGATCCCATTTGAACTGTAGTTGCTGGGGACTGAGGAATTTGTTGCAATGGTGTGAAGAGTGGAGAGTTGGGGTGCTGACTTTCCCAAAAGTCATCATTCATCACTGGTGTGGTACAGCCAATGTCCACATCTTCATCTTCCATTTCTTCAACGCCGGCCTCTTCAGCAGTAAACTGAGGCATAGGCGAGGAAACTGTGGGGGTTGAAGGGATTTTATCCACTTCAATTTCTTCATCCATCTGCTCTGACGAAGCAGCAGAAGGATTTTCTTCATCAGATCCGCTAGGGATCACATATTCTTCATCAAAAGGGACGATTTCCTTTGATGGCATGGAGGAAACAGGAACAGCATCAATTGGATTAGCAAATGAGCTTGTCAATTTCTTCATCTTCTTCGGTGCTGAAGAATCTGAAGGAGCTATGCTTTCCTTTTCTTCACTGTTGCACGCTCTGCAGCCTTGGTCTTCTTCACATCTGATGCAGATGGAAGGATTGGAGTTGGGGTAGGCGCAGGAGGAGCAGAGGAATGTGGTTGATTTTCTTCAGGCACAACTGATGCAGTTGCCCTGACCTCTTCATTTTCTTCAGGCGCACCACTAGTGGATGCCCTGGCAATTTCATCAGCGGCTGGAATGCAGTCATCAGCCCTGGAACTCACATTTTCTTCAGCAGCCTGATTGTCATCAGCGGTGCTGGCATGTTCTTCAGTTGGCTGAGCAGATGCTTCAGTCTGAGGAATTTCTTGTTGCGATGAGGCTGCAACATTGGAGGTGAACTTCTCAGTCAGTTTAACAAACCTGACCTTGGCTCCTTTCCAATCAGCATAGTAAGCATTGAAATCATCGCTGAGGACTTTGATTTCAGACTGGATCTTCACAAGTTCATCAGTTGTCATAGAGACAACGTTGTTCTTCAGGAATTTCTCCTTCCTGTACTGCGCTTTCTTGAGCTGCCTGGCCTTCTCAAATTTCCATTGCTCTTCTTGGATGAAGGCAGTCAGCATATGACTTTGGCCAGGAGTCAGCTTGAAGTCAGGCATAGGAGTGTTTGGGTCCTTGTGCCAGAGATCAATGTAATCGAGGATTAACTTTGGATCCAAAAGCAAAGGCACATTTGTGCCCTTGGCTCTAGCGGCCCTGACTTGCCTATCTCTGATGATTTCGGCAAGTTCTTCATCATCAACTTCATCTTCTTCAGACGGCACTTGGAAGGCGACCTGCTTCTTGTGAGGACTTGGGCGAGAGCCTCGTCCAGCAGTGGTCTTTGTCTTCAGCAGAGGGTCCTGTTGAAGAATTTGGTGCAGCTGAGGACTAGCTGAAGCTCCTGAGGCAATAGAGATGCCTGTAGTCCTTTGGCACGTGGCAAGATGCACAGGCGCTGAGGATTTGGTCGGAGCAGCTGAGGACTTTGGAGGAGCAGGAGCAGCGTGAGGAATTGGCCGTGAGGACATTGACGGTGAAGCACTTGGCTTACGCGCATGCTTCTTTGCCATGGATTTCTTCGTCTTGACAGAGACCTCAGTGGCAGCAGCTACAGCAGAGTCTTGATTGAATTTCCTCACTGCTTCTCTAGCTTGTTTAGCCAGCTTGGCCCATTCATCAGGATAATCTTCACCATGCTTGAGGCTGGTGAGATCAGCTTCTTGGCCAGGTGCCAACGGAGGTCTTGAGCATGGAGGATTGAGTGCAAATTTCTTCATGTACTTGGGAGTCACATATCTGTACTCCCTCCACACTCTTGCCCATCTCCTCTCTATCTTCTGAATGTGCACCTTGCGCTGATTTTTATCTTCCTCAGGGGGTGTGCAGTACCCAGCATAGATGTCCTCAGGGATTTCAAATGCAGTGTTGATCTCAGGCCTCTTTCCTCCTTTCTGTGGCTTCTTTCCATCAGCCATTTTCTTCTGGTGAGGAATTTGAACAATTGAATTCTCTGAAGAAGTATGCAACTTTTCTCCGAGGAACGCTGCAAATGAGTTAAGTTGATGAGAACCTAGAGATTCAGCAGTGGACATGAGTACCTGTGAACAGAGTATAGTTGCGAGGAATTTGAGAGGTCATATGCGTTCTCAGAAGGTTTTTCAAAAAGAACAAGTTCGAGGAATTTGACCACATGAGTCTTGAAGAATTTCACTAAGCGTTCTTTGTCTTAGGTTCCAGAGTTGTATAGATCGAAGATCCACACAATTGAGCAATCTTGAAGAAAAATTATTGCTTAGAGAAACGAATCAAGAACAGATGACATGTGAGGTGTTTAGTGTGTGAAGAATTTGAAGAATAAACACCTTTGAAGATTTTGTAGAAATCATTTGAATCAAAGAGAGCAGTAAAAGTAACTTTTAATTACCCTGGACGAAGAACACGATGAACTGGGATGCGGAGATGTGAAGTTCGTCTGTGCAGATCTTCCACGCCCTAACTCGGCGGAGGAAGATGGCTACGGCGGCGGCGGAGTGAAGATTTCCGCGGCCGGCGCGAGTACGGCGGCGATGAGGTCGAGGCAGTGAAGCTCTTCCTCACCGGCGACGATGAATTATCGGCGGCACTAGGGTTTGAGAAGCTCGAGCTGGAGAGAGGTCGAGCGGAGTAAAGGAAGTGAGGAAGGGGAGAGGGGGTATTTATAGCCACAGTGAAAAACTGCTTGCCCGAAGAAATTGGACGAACGTGCACCTGACCCTTCTCATTCGCTTGACATGTGTCACCCACGTACTAAGAAGTGGAGATCGTGTTAGATCGTGGGTGAATAGATAAGTATTTCGTGGGATGCGGAACGGTTTGAGCGGCAAAGCCGAAAATTTGGATAAGATAAGTTAAAAGTTCCGTTCGCAAATTCTTCAGCTGACAAGGACACAGTGAAGATTTTGAACGAGTTTCAAATAGAACGCACATGAAGAATTTGTGAATAGATTGGGTTGAGTATAGCATAGAGGGGGAAGGGTCCGATCACATTCACTTAGCAGAAAAACCAACTTGAAGAATTAGCCATAAGTGAATGCTGTAGAGGACATAAACTCATATATATATATATATATATATATATATATATATATATATATATATATAGCCAATGAAGAAAAACAACGGATAAGGTGAAGGCAATGCAAAGTTGAAGAACATGAACAACTGAGGAATTTCAAAAACTGAGGAAAAACTCAAATTGAAGATTTTCAACTTTTGTGGTGGCGTGACCCACCGTATAAGAATGATGATTTCAGACACCGCGTACAATTGTCGTAGGGCTCTGAGAATCAAATTCTTCATTAATTTCTTCACACTTAGAGTGTTATTCTTCATTGATTGAAGAAAAACGTTTCTTCATGTGTTGCACATCTAAGTCATCAATTTTGCATAAGTGTTAGGATGAGTGTCCTTTTCAAAGAACATTCGAAGATTCTAGGATATTTAGCTCACACCGCAACTTGCTAAATCTCTTCTCATCCAAGGGCTTTGTGAAGATATCGGCTAGCTGTTCTTCAGTCTTCACATGCTCAATAGAAATGTCGCCCTTCAACACATGATCGCGAAGAAAATGATGACGAATCTGAATGTGCTTTGTCTTCGAGTGCTGAACTGGGTTGTGAGCAATCTTGATGGCACTCTCATTGTCACAGAAGAGAGGCACATTCTTCACGTTGACGCCGTAGTCCTTGAGAGTTTGCTTCATCCACAGCAATTGAGCACAGCAAGAACCAGCAGCAATGTACTCAGCTTCAGCAGTAGACAGTGATACGCAGTTCTGTTTCTTCGAGGACCAACAGACCAAAGATCGTCCGAGGAAATGACATGTACCAGATGTTGACTTGCGGTCCACACGATCACCAGCATAGTCAGAGTCAGAATATCCAATGAGATCAAAAGCCGAGCCCTTGGGGTACCATAATCCAAGTGTTGGTGTGTGAGCTAGATATCGAAGAATATGTTTCACAGCCTTATGGTGTGATTCCTTCGGTGTAGCTTGAAATCGGGCACACATGCAAACACTAAGCATAATATCTGGCCTAGATGCACATAAATACAATAAAGAACCAATCATGGAGCGATATACCTTTTGATCGAAGTCAATACCATTTTCATCAGTGCACAGATGGCCATTTGTGGGCATCGGAATTTTGACGCCTTTGCAATCTTGCATGCCGAATTTCCTCAGTACATCCTTGAGGTATTTCTCCTGAGATATGAATATGCCATTTGCTGTTGACGAATTTGAAGACCTAAGAAGAATTTCAACTCTCCCATCATAGACATTTGATATTCTTCACTCATCATATAGGCAAATTCATCACATGCCCGAGGGGCCTGCTTGAGGCCATAGAGGGCCTTATTGAGTCTGAAGACTTTGTCAGGATGCTTTGGATCTTCAAAACCTGGGGGTTGAGCAACATATACTTCTTCCTCAAGCTTACCATTGAGGAATGCACTTTTCACATCCATTTGATATAAAGTGATATCATGATGGTTAGCATAAGCAAGTAATATGCGAATAGCTTCAAGTCTAGCAACAGGTGCAAAAGTTTCATCGAAATCAATTCCTTCAACCTGTGTGTAGCCTTGAGCTACAAGCCGTGCCTTATTCCTCACCACAAGGCCATTTTCATCTTGCTTGTTGCGGTAGATCCACTTTGTGCCAATGATATTGTGCTTGCGAGGATCTGGACGTTTAACCAGTTCCCAGACGTTGTTGAGTTCGAATTGATGTAATTCTTCTTGCATGGCCTGAATCCACTCAGGCTCCAGAAATGCTTCATCTACCTTAGTGGGCTCTGTGATAGAGACAAAAGCATAGTGCCCACAAAAGTTAGATAAATGTGAAGCTTTTGAGCGTGTGAGAGGACCTGGTGCTTCAATGTCATCGATGATCTTTTCAACTTGCACTTCTTTTGCAACGCGAGGATGAGCAGGTTGTCGTCGAGGAATTTGATCAGCATTTTCTTCAGCACCATTTTCTTCAGCATTTTCTTCAGGTGCATTAGCTCGACGTTCTTCATGTTCTGGAATGAATTCTTCAGCAGATTCCTTCGGTAGGAATGACATCCTCAGTAGCCTTGAACTTGATAGTTTCCTCAGGTGTTGGTTCATCTATCACAGAGGGTAGGTGCTCTCTTTGCGAGCCATTAGTTTCATCGAACCGCACATCTACAGTTTCAACAACCTTGTGAAGAACGTTGTTGAAGACTCTGTAGGTGTGCGAGTCCTTTCCGTAACCAAGCATAAAACCTTCATGTGCTTTCGGTGCAAATTTAGCATTGTGATGAGGATCTCTAATCCAACATTTAGCACCGAAGACTTTGAAATAACTCACATTGGGTTTCTTGTCAGTGAGGAGTTCATAGGCAGTCTTCTTGAAGAATTTGTGAAGATATACCCTGTTGATGATGTGGCACGCAGTATAAATTGCCTCAATCCAGAAGTGACGAGGTGTCTTGTACTCATCAAGCATAGTGCGAGCCATCTCAACAAGAGTTCTGTTCTTGCGCTCCACGACGCCATTCTGCTGAGGAGTGTAAGGAGCAGATAACTCATGAGTAATACCAAGTTCATCAAGATAGTCATCAAGACCAGAATTCTTGAACTCAGTTCCATTGTCACTTCTGATGTGCTTGATCTTCACACCAAAGTTGGTTGAAGCCCTCGAGGAAAATCGTTTGAAGACTTCCTGCACTTCATGTTTGTAAGTAATAATGTGTACCCATGTGTATCGAGAGTAATCATCAACAATAACAAAGCCATAGAGAGATGCATCATTTGTGACTGCTGAGTAATGGTTAGGACCGAAGAGATCCATATGAAGCAATTCAAATGGTCGAGTAGTGGTCATGATAGTCTTTGCTGGATGCTTAGCCTTGGTCATCTTTCCAGCTTCACAAGCTCCACACAAGTGATCCTTGAGGAATTTGACATTCTCAATGCCAATGACATGCTTCTTCTTCGCAAGCGTGTGCAAATTCCTCATGCCTGCATGACCAAGTCGTCGATGCCATAGCCAGCCTTCTGAAGCTTTTGCAAGTAGGCACACAGCTGATTGCGGTCCTGTAGAGAAATCAACAATATACAAGCCTCCTCTCCTAAAGCCTTCGAAGACTTTGGAATTGTCAGCTTCCATAACCACAACACAACGATACTTGCCAAAGACAACAACCATATCAAGATCACAAAGCATTGAGACAGACATGAGGTTGTATCCTAAGGACTCGACAAGCATGACTTTGTACATGTGTCGATCCTTTGTGATCGCAACCTTACCTAGACCCAATACCTGACTTTTGCCTTTGTCAGCGAAGATGATATGCTTCAGATGCGATGGTGATAAGGGAGCATCCATCAATAGATTCTTGTCACCAGTCATGTGATTTGTACATCCACTATCGAGGACCCACTCAGTGGCTTTGGGTTGATCATCCTGCAGATGAATTAGTGCAGCTTACGAACTTCATATACTTCATCAGTGAAGAATATGACATCACAATTCATCAGACCAATTTCATCAAGCAATGCAACAGTTAAAACAGTATGAGGACGTGAGAAATGAAAGTTCATTTCTTCATGATTAGCCTGCGTCCTTTCAGGCACTTTTCAGGTCTCCAGCAAATTCTTCAGACGTTTGAGCATGTCTGGAGACCTGACCCTGCATAAAAGATTAGTTCTTTTTCTTCACCACCCACATCTGAAGGGGTGGCAAAGAGTTCATCACTCTGCGAGCTCCATACGAGAAAGGTGGCATAGAAGCCAATCCATTTCGTTTCACATAAGAGGAGTTAGGGTAAGCATATGAATAAGCAGAGAAATTCTTCGAGGACTTATGAACATAATGATTAGAAGAATAATGCTCATATTCATAGCCCTTAGCTCTTCCCTGCGAAACAGAGTTGTTAGCATGATGATGTTCATATGAGGACTTTGATCCTTTTGAGGAATATGATCCACGTGAGGAATTCGATCCGTATGAGGACTTGGATCCATATGAAGAATTTGGTCCATATGAAGAATTTGATCTGGGGTTCCTATTCTTCACAGGTGGTGTCATGAGGACATTCACCTGAAGACTTTCAAGGCACCTTTTGGGAACCCAGATTTTCTTCATAGGAGAACCGTTCCTGCAGTTAGTGCCAACATATCTAGCAAATACTTCACCATTCTGATTTTTAAACAGTTTATAGTTGGAGTCAAATGACTCATCAGAAGAATGAGAAGATTCACATGTAAAGCCAGATAAATTAGATGGATCAACTGGAGGTCCCTTTGCAGCAACCCATGAGGTTTTGGGGTACTGCTCAGGCTTCCAATATGTACCATCAGCATTGAGTTTCCTCTCAAAGGCAATACCCTCTTTCCTAGGGTTCCTGTTGAGGATCTGCTTTTTAAGCACATCACAAAGAGTCTGATGCCCTTTGAGGCTTTTGTACATGCCTGTCATGTACAATTCCTTCAGCCCTGCATCGTCAGTGATACTAGCAATGTCCTCAGATGAGGAATTAGTGATAGCAGAGACAGTTGAAGAATTTGTAGCATTAGAAGCATTTGAACATTCAGGTGAAGAATTAGCAGATTCACGTTCAATGCATTTCAAACATGGAGGAACAAATTCTTCCTGAGCAGCGCTGATTTGTTGAGCAAGTAATGAATCGCGCTCCTTCTGAAGATCTTCATAACTCACTCTTAGCTTCTCAAGATCTTGCTTTCTTTGAAGAAATTCATAAGAAAGCTTCTCATGATCAGATAAGAGAGTGTTATGTTGATCTTGAAGGGTGTCATACTTAGTATGAAGTCTCTGAAGACTTTCAGCCAAAGCTTTTGACTGATCCATTTCTTCACCCAACATATCATCGCTCTTATTTAGCATGTATTGAACTTTTTCCAAAGCTCTTTGTTGTTTAGTGGCAAGGGAAGCAAGTTTGACATAGCTGGGTCCAAATTCATCACCAGATTCATCATCACTTGACTCGGATAGGTAGCATTCAGTTACCTCAGCACTTTTTGCCATAAGGCATGATGAAGAGGATGATGATTCTGGTTCGAATGTCATCGCTTTGAGAGATTCCTTGAAGTCCTCAAACCAAGGATCATGACGGGTTCGATGACCTTCATAGACCTCAGAGAGACGGTCCCAGATAAGCTTCGCATGATTGAGATGCATGATGTTCCTGAACTGATTTTGAGACAGACAGGAGCAGATGACGTCCTTCGCCGTGAGGTTGAGAAGAGTGTACTTGCGAATGTCATCAGCTTCCGCCGTCTTGCACATATCGGTAAGACCAATCTCAGTGACGGTCCACAGTTCGCTGTTCATCGCCATGAGGCGCTTCTTCATCATGGCCTTCCACTTGGGATACTCGTGACCGTCAAAGATGGGGCATGTCACTTTCTTCATACCTGCGGTCGACATAACTAAAACTCCAGGCGGTTAAACCAAAATCATATAGAACAAGGGAGTACCTCACTCTGATACCAATTGAAAGTGCGTTATATCGACTAGAGGGGGGTGAATAGGCGATTTTTATGTATTCTTCACTGAGTAATTTGCCAGTGAGGAAATTCCTTAGCAAAGAACTACTTGCAGTGGAATAAGTACTCAAAAGTATGCATAGCAGAATACAAGCATGGTCATCATGATGAAATGAAGACAAGCACAGAGTACAGAAAGCGTAAACACAGGATAACGCAGGATGAAGACAAACAGACTGAAGAAATTGAACTGAGGAAATTGAGAAAGTCTTCAGTCAAAGTCTTCAAACACAGATATGAACAAGCACACAACACAGTTATGAGGAAATGAAAGAGTTGAGGAAATAGAACCAGTAGGCTTGGTGAAGACAATGATTTGGTAGACCAGTTCCAACTGCTGTCTCAGTTGTACATCTGGTTGGAGCGGATAGGTATTTAAACCTGAGGACACACAGTCATCACCGTATTCTCCTTGAGCTAAGGTCACACAGACCTCGCCCAATCACTCGTGGTATGTCTTCAGGTGACTTTCGAACCTTCACAAACTCAGTCACTCGGCGATCCACAATTCCTCTTGGATGCTCTAGACCATGAAGCCTAACCGTCTGGAAGAAGCTTAGTCTTCAAAGGTAACAAGCGTCGGATCCACGCAGGATCAATCTCTTCAGTGATGCTCAATCACTTTGGGTTTGTAGGTGTTTGGGTTTGGGTTTTCCTCACTTGATGATTTTCGCTCAAAGTCCTCGGAGGATGGGATGCTCTCAAATGACAAGTGTCAGTTTCTCTCGGAGCAGCCAACCAGCTAGTGGTTGTAGGGGCGGCTATTTATAGCCTAGGGAGCAGCCCGACATGATAAGACATAAATGCCCTTCAATGATATGACCGTTAGGTGGGTAGATATTTTGGGACAGCTGGCGCATAGCACAGCAACGGTCGGAAATTTGAGTATCAAATTCCTCAGGGCTATCATGTTCCTCACTGTGTAGGCAATCCGCCCTGGCGAATTCCTAACTCCTCAGTCAGAACAAATTCCTCAGAGACCAGAAGAACTTCATCTCTATCACTGAAGAATATGACTGAACTGTATGAGATTTCCAATGGCTTCACTCGAAGGGATTGGTAGGTGTAGGATTTTGAGTTGAGCATCACATGGAAATTTTTCCTTAGTATTTCCTCGACCCCCTTTAACAGTACGGTGTTTCCTATGACTCAAGAAAGGGAAAATGAAACTACGAACACAAAAGTCTTCACGCTTCATGTTCCTCAAATGAATACCAAGTCTTCAAGGTCACACCAATTTCTTCACTTTCCAAGTCTTCAGAAATCCAAAGTCTTCAGTCGAAGAACTTCATTTTTAGGGTTCGACTTTCTCTGTAAATATCAAACTCCTCATAGAATTATAGACCTGTGTACACTCATAAACACATTAGTCCCTTAACCTATAAGTCTTCAATACACCAAAATCACTAAGGGGCACTAGATGCACTTACACATAGCATGAAACATATGGATCCAAATCAGCCCCTTACGAAGCAACGCATAAACTAGGGTTTAAGCTTTTGTCACTCTAGCAACCCATCATCTAGTTATTACTTCCCAATGCCTTCCCCTAGGCCCAAATCATGGTGAAGTGTCATGTAGTCGGCATTCGCATAACACCACTAGAGGAAAGACAACATACATCTCAATAAAATATCGAACGAATACCAAATTCACATGATTACTTATAACAAGACTTCTCCCATGTCCTCAGGAACAAACATAACTACTCACAAAGCATTTAACTTTCAAAATTAGAGGAGTATTAATTATCATTAAGGATCTGAACATATGATCTTCCACCAAATAAACCAACTAGCATCAACTACAAGGAGTAATCAACACTACTAGCAACCCATAGGTACCAATCTGAGGTTTCGAGACAAAGATCGGATACAAGAGATGAACTGGGGTTTTAGAGGAGATGGTGCTGGTGAAGATGTTGATGGAGATTGACCCCCTCTTGATGAGAAGATCATTGGTGGTGACGATGACTTCGATTTCCCCCTCCTGGAGGGAAGTTTCCCCGGCAGAACAGCTCCGTCGGAGCCCTAGATTGGTTCTGCCCAAGTTCCGCCTCGAGTCGGCGGCGCTTCACCCCGAAAGCTTCCTTCTGATTTTTTTTCCAGGTTAAAACACACCATATAGCAGAAGGTGGGCATCGCAAGCCTGCCAAGTGGCCCACAAGGAAGGGGGCGCGCCCTCCACCCTTGTGGATGGCAGGTGGCCCCCCTCTGGTGCTTTCCTCACCCAATATTTTTTATATATTCCAAAACAATTCTCCGTGAAGTTTCAGGACTTTTGGAGTTGTGCAAAATAGGTCTCTAATCTTTTCTCCTTTTCCAGTCCAGAATTCCAGCTGTCGGCATTCTCCCTCTTCATGTAACCTTATAAAATAAGAGAGAAAAGGCATAAGTATTGTGATATAATGTGTAATAACAGCCCATAATGCAATAAATCTCGATATAAAAGCATGATGCAAAATGGACGTATCAACTCCCCCAAGCTTAGACCTCGCTTGTCCTCAAGCGAAAGCCGATATTAAAAAATATGTCCACATGTTTAGAGATAGAGGTGTCGATAAAATAAAATACGGACATGCGGGCATCATGATCATCTTTAGAACAACAACATATAATGTCATATAATTTCTTATGCTAAAGTAATAATTCATTCACAAGGTAAAGTATGAATCAACAACTTCATTGAAAACTAACAAACTATGATCCCAGTCATTGAAGCAATTGCAATTTATCATAACATCGGAAAGAGTAAATATAGGAGCTTTTCAGCAAGTCCACATACTCAGCTATCATTTAATATTTCAGAATTGCTAACACTCACGCGATACTTATGGGTTCAAAGTTTCAATCGGGCACAGAGAAAGATAGGGGCTTATAGTTTTGCCACCCAACCTCTTACCTCAAGGGTAATGTCAACAATAATGCTTTATGATAACCTACATCCTAGTGGATATATATATATATATATCCGGATCTCTCCAACACATAGTGTTTGCCAAAAGAAAAAGTGTAAAAAGGAAAAGGTGATTATCACCATGACTATTTTATAAGGGTAGGAGATAAAAGGTAAAAGATAGGCCCTTCGCAGAGGGAAGCAGAGGTTGCCATGCGCTATTATGGTTGGATGCAAAAAATCTTAATGCAAAAGAACATCACTTTATATTGCCACTTGTGATAAAGAACTTTATTATGCAGTCCGCCGCTTTTATTTCTTCCATATCACAAGTTCATATAAAGCTTATTTTCTTCACACTAATAGATCAAACATATTTAGAGAGCAACTTTTATTGCTTCACCGATGACAACTTACTTGAAGGATCTTACTCAATCCATAGGTAGGTATGGTGGAATCTCATGGCAAAACTGGTTTAAGGGATGTTTGGAAGCACAAGTAGTATCTCTACTTGGTGTAAATAATTTGGCTAGCATGAGGGGGAAAAGCAAGCTCAACATGTTGGATGATCCATGACAATATAACTTCTATTCGGATATAAGAAAACATAAACCATTATGTTGTCTTCCTTGTCCAACATCAAATTTTTAGCATGTCATATTTTAATGAGTGCTCACAATTACAAAAGATGTCCAAGATAGTATATTTATAAGTGAAGCCTCTCTTTATTTATTACTTCCTATTAATTGCAACAATAACCAAAACTATGGTTGTCAACCCTCAACAACTTGTATTCATCATACTCTTTATATGTGAAGTCATTACTCTCCATAAGATCAATATATGATCTCTTTTGTTTCTTTTTATTCTTTTATTTTATTCCCTCAAGATCATAGCAAGAAAGTAAAGCCCTCAACTCAAAACTACTCTTTATTATATATTACTCACGAACTCGATTACATAGATAGAGATCGAAACAAAACTCAAAGCTAGATCATACTAAAAGCTTTATTCTACTAGATCAAGATATAACCGAAAGGATCGAACTAAGAAAAAGATAAAGGTAAAGGTGTGATGGTGATACGATACCGGGGCACCTCCCCCAAGCTATGCAGTTGCCCAGGGGAGTGCCCATACCCATCTATTTATGTCTCTTTCTTCGGAGGTGGTGATGTGATATTCTTGGCGATGATGCCCCTTAGGATGTGACTCTTCCTCGAGCTTATAAATTTGCTGCTTAAGATCCATTACTTCCTTGCGGAGTTTACCCGTGACGGCTAGAGCTCCATTCACCCATGGATGTTTCATAGATGCGGGAGAAAAAGCAACAGTCTTTTTCATATTTTCATAAGAGAGAAATCCAGCATTGGGAGGAATGACTGAATTTGGTATTGCTGAGCTCTGAAGTTCCTCCAACATGAATCTAATTTGAAGACGAGAGGTAGCTTCTTGATCCTCCTCCATGGCATCCACCATTTTCAAGTCAGTCTCCATCTCTTACTCCATTGATTGCCCGAAGTGGTTAGCTTCGCTGTATGCTCTTGGGCCCAGTGTCGGTGAGATACACGACTCTCCCCGACCGACTCTTGCGAAGACATCTTGCTCTAAATCTGCTGCAGAAACAGCTCAAAACAAAAACAGGAGATATTGTCGTGGTACGGTGGTCAAACCCTTCGGGAGATTATATAATGAATTTTTACCGACCAAAAGAAGTATTGTGCAAGAAAACAGAGTCCGAAGGGCACACGAGGTGGCCACAAGGTAGGGGGCGTACCCCCTGGGCGCGCCTCCACCCTTGTGGTCTCCTCGTGTCTCTTTCAGACTACTTTTAACTTTCCTAATTTTTTGAAATATTCCAAAACAGAGAAAAAATATCCTTGGAAATGTTTGGAGTCGGTTTACTTATCGTACCACATACCTTTTCCTTTTCGGAGTACGAAACATTCTGGAAAGTGTCCCTTATGTACTCCTCCGGTGGTACGGTGTCAATTATGTTGGTCTCAACATTTATGGGAGTTCCTAAGATATAATGTTTGATTCTTTGACCATTTACCACCTTCAGATTTGTGCCTTTGGCTTTTTTGATTTTGATGGCACCGGACCGATAGACCTCCCTGATAATGTAAGGACCTTCCCATTTAGAGAGAAGTTTTCCTGCAGAATATCTTAAACGAGAGTTTTATAGCAAAACATGATCACCTACATTAAACTCATGCTTTTGTATCCTCTTATCATGCCATCTTTTAACCTGTTCTTTAAACAACTTAGCATTCTCATAGGCTTGGGTTCTCCATTCATCAAGCGAGCTAATGTCAAATAACCTCTTCTCACCGGAAAGTTCAAAATCATAGTTGAGCTCTTTCATAGCCCAATATGCCTTATGTTCTAATTCAAGAGGTAAGTGACATACTTTTCCATAAACCATTTTATACAGAGACATCCCATAGGATTCTTATAAGCAGTTCTATAAGCCCATAATGCATCGTCAAGTTTCTTAGAACAATTCTTTCTAGATCTATTAACTGTCTTTTGCAAAATCAATTTAATCTCTCCATTGATCAATTCTACTTGACCACTAGACTGAGGATGATATGGAGATGCAATTCTATGGTTAACATCATACTTAGCAAGCATTTTACGGAAAGCACCATGAATAAAATGTGAACCACCATCAGTCATCAAATATCTAGGGACTCCAAACCTCGGAAAAATAACTTCTTTAAGCATCTTAATAGAAGTGTTATGATCAACACTACTAATTGGAATAGCTTCTACCCACTTAGTAACGTAATCAATAGCAACTAAAATATGGGTATAGCCATTAGAGGAAGGAAAAGATCCCAAATAATCAAAGCCCCAAACATCAAATGGTTCAATAACAAGTGAATAATTCATAGGCATTTCTTGACGTCTACTAATATTGCCAATTCTCTAGCATTCATCACAAGACAAGAAAAACTTACGAGCATCCTTGAAGAGAGTAGGCCAATAAAAACCGGATTGCAATACCTTGTGTGCAGTTCTCTCTCCAGCGTGGTGTCCTCGATAAGACTCGGAGTGGCACTTGCGTAGGATCTGTTCCTGTTCATGCTCAGGTACACAACGTCTAATAACACCATCTACTCCTTCTTTATAAAGGTGTGGGTCATCCCAAAAGTAATGTCTTAAATCATAGAAAAACTTTTTCTTTTGTTGGTATGTGAAAGTAGGTGTTATAAATTTAGCAACAATGTAATTAGCATAATCAACATACCAAGGAGTATTACGAGAAGAATTTATGACAACTAATTGCTCATCAGGAAAGCTATCATCAATACGGAGTGGGTCATCAAGAACATTCTCTAACCTATACAAGTTGTCAGCAACGGGATTCTCAGATCCCTTTCAATCAATAATATGCAAAACAAATTCTTGAAACAAGAGAACCCATCTAATAAGTCTAGGTTTAGCATCTTTCTTTTCCATGAGATATTTAATAGCAGCATGATCACTGTGAACACTCACTTTGGAATCAACAATATAAGATCTGAAATTATGACAAGCAAATAAAAATGCTAAAAATTCTTTTTCAGTAGTAGCATAATTTCTCTAGGCACTGTCTAGAGTTTTATAGCATAATGAATAACATTCAATTTCTTATCAACTCTTTGCCCTAGAACAGCACCAACAGCATAATCACTAGCATCACACATAATTTCAAAGGGTAAATTCCAATCAGGTGGATGAACAATAGGTGCAGAAATCAAGGCTTTCTTAAGTATTTCAAATGCTTAACACAGTCATCATCAAAAACAAAAGGAACATCTTTTTGCAAGAGATTAGTGAGAGGCCTAGAAATTTTGGAGAAGTCTTTAATAAACCTCCTAGAGAAACCAGCATGACCAAGGAAACTTCTTATACCTTTGATATCTTTAGGGAACGGCATCTTTTCAATAGCATCTACTTTAGCTTTATCAATTTCAATACCTCTTTCAGAAATTTTGTGCCCCAAGACAATACCTTCATTAACCATAAAGTGGCACTTCTCCCAATTCAAGTCAAGATTAGTTTCTTCACATCTCTGCAAAACTCGATCAAGGTTGCTTAAGGAATCATCAAAAGAAGTTCCATAAACGGAGAAATCTTCCATGAAAACCTCAACAATCTTTTCACAAAAGTCAGAGAATATAGCAGTCATACATCTTTGAAAGGTAGCAGGTGCATTGCATAAACCAAAGGGCATACATCTATAAGCAAAAGTACCAAAAGGGCAAGTAAAAGTGGTCTTTTCTTGATCATCTTTTGACACTAGTATTTGAGAAAAACCAGAATAATCATCTAGAAAGAAAAAATGTGTATGTTTGGATACTCTTTCTAACATTTGATCAATAAAAGGTAGAGGTAATGATCTTTTCTAGTAGCTTTGTTTAATTTGTGAAAATAAATTACCATTCTATAACCTGTAACAATTCTTTGTGGAATCAATTCATTATTATCATTGGGAACAACAGTAGTACCTCCCTTCTTAGGGACACGATGAACGGGACTTACCCATCTACTATTAGCAATAGGTTAAATTATACCTGCCTCGAGGAGCTTTAGTACTTCATTTCTTACCACTTCTTTCATCTTAGGATTCAACCTTCGTTGGTGATCAACAACTGGTTTAGCATCATGCTCCAAATTAATTTTGTGCTGACATAGAGTGGGACTAATGCCCTTAAGATCATCAAGAGTATATCCAATAGCGGCAAGGTGCTTCTTCAGAGTTTTCAATAATTTCTTTTCTTCATGCTCTGAAAGGTTGGCACTAATAATAACAAGATATATCTTCTTTTCATCAAGATAAGCATATTTCAAAGTATCAGGTAATTGTTTAATCTCAACTACAGGATCACCCTTGGGTGGAGGAGGATCCCCAAGGATTTCAACAGGCAAATTGTGTTTCAAAACAAGACCTTGATTAAAGAATATTTCATCTATTTCCCTTCTTTCATTCATAAGCATATCATTTCCATGGTCTAGCAAATATTGTTCTAAAGGATGAGTAGGAGGCATGGAAATAGAAGCAAGACCAATATTTCATCCTTACTAGGCAATTCTTTATCATGGGGTTGTCTACGAAACTTAGAGAAATTAAAATCATGAGACATATCCCCTAAACCAATAGTAATAGTATCTTTCTTGCAGTCTATCTTAGCATTAACGGTATTCAAGAAAGGTCTACCAGATATAATGGGACAGAAATCATCTTGTGGGGAAGCAAGAACAAGAAAATCAGTAGGGTATTTTATTTTCCCATACAAGACTTCAACATCTCTAACAATCCCAATTGGCGAAATAGTATCTCTATTGGCAAGCTTAATAGTAACATCAATATCTTCTATCTCAGGAAGTGCAATATCATTCATAAATTCTTGGTACAAGGTATAAGGAATTGCACTCACACTAGCACCCACATCACATAAGCCATGATAACAATGATCTCCAATTTTAACGGAAACAACAGGCATACCAACGATGGGTCTATGTTTATCTTTAATATCAGGTTTAGCAATTCTAGTAGCTTCATCACAGAAATAAATAACATGCCCATCAATATTATCAACCAAGAGATCTTTAACCATAGCAATAATAGGTTCAACTTTAATTTGTTCAGGGGGTGTAGGTGTTCTAGTGTAACTCTTACGAACCACAGTTGAAGCTTTAGCATGATCCTTTATTCTAACAGGAAAAGATGGTTTCTCAATATCAGTAGTAGGAACAATAGGATCAACATTATAATTAATAGTTTCTTCCTCAACTTTAATAGGTTCTACTACTTTCACTTCAATGAGAGGATGATATTTAAACCGCTTCTCCTTAGGGAGATCAAAATGAGTAGCAAATGATTCACATAAAGAAGCTACTATCTTAGAGTCAAGTCCATATTCAGTGCTAAAATCACGAAAAGCATCGGTATCCATAAAAGATTTAACATAATCAAACATAAGATTTATACCTAACTCTTTACCTTCTCGAGTTCCCAATCTTCAGAGTTGTGTTTAATTCTCTCCAATAATCCCATTTGAATTCAATATCCTTCTTCATAAAAGAACCAGTACAAGAAGTATCGAGCATGGATCGATCATTACGAGAAAGTCGAGCATAAAAATTATGAATAATAATTTCTCTTGAGAGCTCATGATTGGGGCATGAATAACATTGACTTAAGCCTCCCCCAAGCTTGAGCGATACTTTCTCCTTCACGAGGACAAAAATTATATATATAATTCCGATCACGATGAACTAGATGCGTATGATAAAACTTCTGGTGAAATTCCAATTTCAATCGGTTGTAGTTCTATGATCCAATATCATCACATAGCCTATACCATGTCAATTCCTTTGCCTTCAAAGATAGAGGGAAGACCTTCTTCTTGACAACATCCTCGGGCAAACCTGCAAGCTTAAATAATCCACAAACTTCATCCACATAGATTAGGTGCATATCAGGATGTAATGTTCCATCTCCTGCATAAGGATTAGCTAGCAGTTTCTCTATCATACCTGAAGGAATTTCATAATAAATATTTTCAGCAGGTGCAGTAGGTTGAGGAGCAACTCTTTTCTCTTTCGGTCGAGGTGAAGATACCCCGAACAAGCCCCTCAAAGGATTATTTTCCATAGTAACAAGTGACAGTAAATTTCAGCACACTATATAAATGTTTCCTTACCAAATTCCACTTACCAAAGGCGCTTCACTCCCCAGCAACGGCGCCAGAAAAGAGTCTTGATGACCCACAAGTATAGGGGATCTATCTAGTCCTTTCGATAAGTAAGAGTGTCGAACCCAATGAGGAGCAGAAGGAAATGACAAGCGGTTTTCAGCAAGGTATTCTCTGCAAGCACTAAAATTATCGGTAACAGATAGTTGTGTGATAAGATAATTCGTAACGGGTAACAAGTAAAAAAGTAACTAAGGTGCAGCAAGTTGGCCCAATCCTTTTTGTAGCAAAGGACAAGCCTGGATGAACTCTTATATAAAGCAAAGCACACCCGAGGACACATGGGAATTACTGTCAAGCTAGTTTTCATCATGCTCATATGATACGCGTACGTTACTTTGATAATTTGATATGTGGGTGGACTGGTGCTTGGGTGCTGCCCTTCCTTGGACAAGCCTCCCACTTATGATTAACCCCTCTCGCAAGCATCCGCAACTACGAAAGAAGAATTAAGATAATGTTGGGTAACGTAGTAATTTCAAAAAAATTCCTACGCACACGCAAGATCATGGTGATGCATAGCAACGAGAGGGGAGAGTGTTGTCCACATACCCTCGTAGACCGATAGCGGAAGCGTTAACACAACGTGGCTGATGTAGTCGAACGTCTTCACGATCCGACCGATCAAGTACCGAACGCACGGCACCTCCGAGTTCAGCACACGTTCAGCTCGATGACGTCCCTCGAACTCCGATCTAGCCGAGTGTTGAGGGAGAGTTTCGTCAGCACGACGGCGTGGTGACGATGATGATGTTCTACCGACGCAGGGCTTCGCCTAAGCACCGCTATTATATTATCGAGGTGTAATATGGTGGAGGGGGGCACCGCACACGACTAAAAGATCGTTGATCAATTGTGTGTAGAGAGGTGCCCCCCTGCCCCCGTATATAAAGGAGCAAGGGGGAGGCCGCCGGCCAAGGAGGAGAGGCGCGCCTAGGAGGAGTCCTACTCCTACCGGGAGTAGGACTCCCCCCTTTTCCATGTTGGACTAGGAGAGGGAGGGGGAAAAGGTGAAGGGGAGGAAGGAAGGGGGGCGCCGCCCCCCTCTCCTTGTCCTATTCGGACTGGGGGGAGGGGCGCGCGGCCTTGCCCTGGCCTCCTCTCCTCTCTTCCACCTAGGCCCAATAAGGCCCATTAAGTTACCGGGGGGTTCCAGTAACCTCACGGTACTCCGGAAAAATCCCGATTTCACCCGGAACACTTCCGATGTCCAAACATAGGCTTCCAATATATCAATCTTTATGTCTCGACCATTTTGAGACTCCTCGTCATGTCCGTGATCACATCCGGGACTCCGAACAACCTTCGGTACATCAAAACATATAAACTCATAATATAACTGTCATCGTAACGTTAAGCGTGCGGACCCTACGGGTTCGAGAACTATGTAGACATGACCGAGGCACCTCTCCGGTCAATAACCAATAGCGGAACCTGGATGTTCATATTGGTTCCCACATATTCTACGAAGATCTTTATCGGTCAGACCGCATAACAACATACGTTGTTCCCTTTGTCATCGGTATGTTACTTGCCCGAGATTCGATCGTCGGTATCTCAATACCTAGTTCAATCTCGTTACCGGCAAGTCTCTTTACTCGTTCCATAATACATCATCCCGCAACTAACTCATTAGTCACAATGCTTGCAAGGCTTATAGTGATGTGTATTACTGAGTGGGCCCAGAGATACCTCTCCGACAATCGGAGTGACAAATCCTAATCTCGAAATACGCCAACCCAACAAGTACCTTTGGAGACACCTGTAGAGCACCTTTATAATCACCCAGTTACGTTGTGACGTTTGGTAGCACACAAAGTGTTCCTCCGGTAAACGGGAGTTGCATAATCTCATAGTCATAGGAACATGTATAAGTCATGAAGAAAGCAATAGCAACATACTAAACGATCGAGTGCTAAGCTAACGGAATGGGTCAAGTCAATCACATCATTCTCCTAATGATGTGATCCCGTTAATCAAATGACAACTCATGTCTATGGCTAGGAAACATAACCATCTTTGATCAACGAGCTAGTCAAGTAGAGGCATACTAGTGACACTCTGTTTGTCTATGTATTCACACATGTATTATGTTTCCGGTTAATACAATTCTAGCATGAATAATAAACATTTATCATGATATAAGGAAATAAATAATACTTTATTATTGCCTCTAGGGCATATTTCTTCAGTCTCCCACTTGCACTAGAGTCAATAATCTAGATAACACAGTAATGATTCTTACACCCATGGAGTCTTGGTGCTGATCATGTTTTGCTCGTGGAAGAGGCTTAGTCAATGGGTCTGCAACATTCAGATCCGTATGTATCTTGCGAATTTCTATGTCTCCCACCTAGACTAAATCCCGGATGGAATTGAAGCGTCTTTTGATGTGCTTGGTTCTTTTTTGAAATTTTGATTCCTTTGCTAAGGCAATTGCACCAGTATTGTCACAAAAGATTTTCATTGGTCCCGATGCACTAGGTATGACACCTAGAGCGGATATGAACTCCTTCATCCAGACTCCTTCATTTTCTGCTTCCGAAGCAGCTATGTACTCCGCTTCACACGTAGATCCCGCCACGACACTTTGCTTAGAACTGCACCAACTGACAGCTCCACCGTTCAATGTAAACACGTATCCGGTTTGCGATTTAGAATCGTCCGGATCAGTGTCAAAGCTTGCATCAACGTAACCATTTACGATGAGCTCTTTGTCACCTCCATAAACGAGAAACATATCCTTAGTCCTTTTCAGGTATTTCAGGATGTTCTTGACCGCTGTCCAGTGATCCACTCCTGGATTACTTTGGTACCTCCCTGCTAAACTTATAGCAAGGCACACATCAGGTTTGGTACACAGCATTGCATACATGATAGAGCCTATGGCTGAAGCATAGGGAACATATTTCATCTTCTCTCTATCTTCTGCAGTGGTCGGGCATTGAGTCTTACTCAATCTCACACCTTGTACTACAGGCAAGAACCCTTTCTTTGCTTGATCCATTTTGAACTTCTTCAAAACTTTGTCAAGGTATGTGCTTTGTGAAAGTCCTATTAAGCGTCTTGATCTATCTCTATAGATCTTGATGCCTAATATATATGCAGCTTCACCGAGGTCTTTCATTGAAAAACTCTTATTCAAGTATCCCATTATGCTATCCAGAAATTCTATATCATTTCCAATCAGCAATATGTCATCCACATATAATATCATAAATGCTACTGAGCTCCCACTCACTTTCTTGTAAATGCAGGCTTCTCCAAAAGTCTGTATAAAACCAAATGCTTTGATCACACTATCAAAGCGTTTATTCCAACTCCGAGAGGCTTGCACCAGTCCATAAATGGATCGCTGGAGCTTGCACACTTTGTTAGCTCCCTTTGGATCGACAAAACCTTCCGGTTGCATCATATACAACTCTTCTTCCATAAATCCATTCAGGAATGCAGTTTTGACATCCATTTGCCAAATTTCATAATCATAAAATGCGGCAATTGCTAACATGATTCGGACAGACTTAAGCATCGCTACGGGTGAGAAGGTCTCATCGTAATCAATCCCTTGAACTTGTCGAAAACCTTTCGCAACAAGTCGAGCTTTATAGACAGTAACATTACCGTCAGCGTCAGTCTTCTTCTTGAAGATCCATTTATTTTCAATGGCTTGCCGATCATCGGGCAAGTCAACCAAAGTCCATACTTTGTTCTCATACATGGATCCCATCTCGGATTTCATGGCCTCAAGCCATTTTGCGGAATCTGGGCTCACCATCACTTCTTCATAGTTCGTAGGTTCGTCATGGTCTAGTAACATAACCTCCAGAACAAGATTACCGTACCACTCTGGTGCGGATCTTAATCTGGTTGACCTACGAGGTTCAGTAATAACTTGATCTGAAGTTTCATGATCATTATCATTAACTTCCTCACTAATTGGTGTAGGTGTCGCAGAAACTAATTTCTTTGATGATCTACTTTCCAATAAGGGAGCAGGTACAGTTACCTCATCAAGTTCTACTTTCCTCCCACTCACTTCTTTCGAGAGAAACTCCTTCTCTAGAAAGGATCCATTCTTAGCAACGAATGTCTTGCCTTCGGAT
Source organism: Triticum aestivum (assembly GCF_018294505.1). Classification (NCBI taxonomy): domain Eukaryota; kingdom Viridiplantae; phylum Streptophyta; class Magnoliopsida; order Poales; family Poaceae; genus Triticum; species Triticum aestivum. The sequence continues at coordinate 239,995,905 of NC_057799.1, forward strand.
CTGTGATAGAAGGTGTACCCAACAGTCTCCTTTGGGTATCCTATGAAGACACATTTCTCCGATTTAGGTTCGAGCTTATCAGGTTGAAGTTTCTTCACATAAGCATCGCAACCCCAAACTTTAAGATACGACAACTTTGGTTCCTTGCCAAACCATAGTTCATAAGGTGTCATTTCAACGGATTTTGATGGTGCCCTATTTAGAGTGAATGCAGCCGTCTCTAAAGCATAACCCCAAAATGATAGCGGTAAATCTGTAAGAGACATCATAGATCGCACCATATCTAGTAAAGTACAATTACGACGTTCGGACACACCATTACGCTGTGGTGTTCCGGGTGGCGTGAGTTGCGAAACTATTCCGCATTGTTTCAAATGTAGGCCAAACTCGTAATTCAAATATTCTCCTGCACGATCTGATCGTAGAAATTTTATTTTCTTGTTACGATGATTTTCAACTTCACTCTGAAATTCTTTGAACTTTTCAAATGTTTCAGACTTATGTTTCATTAAGTAGATATACCCATATCTGCTCAAATCATCTGTGAAGGTGAGAAAATAACGATATCCGCCACGAGCCTCAATATTCATCGGACCACATACATCTGTATGTATGATTTCCAATAAATCTGTTGCTCTCTCCATAGTTCCGGAGAACGGTGTTTTAGTCATCTTGCCCATGAGGCACGGTTCGCAAGTACCAAGTGATTCATAATCAAGTGATTCCAAAAGTCCATCATTATGGAGTTTCTTCATGCGCTTTACACCGATATGACCTAAACGGCAGTGCCACAAATAAGTTGCACTATCATTATCAACTCTGCATCTTTTGGCTTCGACATTATGAATATGTGTGTCACCACTATCGAGATTCATTAAAAATAGACCACTCTTCAAGGGTGCATGACCATAAAAGATATTACTCATATAAATAGAACAACCATTATTCTATGATTTAAATGAATAACCGTCTCGCATCAAACAAGATCCAGATATAATGTTCATGCTTAACGCTGGCACCAAATAACAATTATTTAGGTCTAATACTAATCCCGAAGGTAGATGTAGAGGTAGCGTGCCGACTGCGATCACATCGACTTTGGAACCATTTCCCACGCGCATCGTCACCTCGTCCTTAGCCAATCTTCGCTTAATCCGTAGCCCCTGTTTCGAGTTGCAAATATTAGCAACAGAACTAGTATCAAATACCCAAGTGCTACTGCGAGCATTAGTAAGGTACACATCAATAACATGTATATTGAATATACCTTTGTTAACCTTGCCATCCTTCTTATCCGCCAAAAACTTGGGGCAGTTCCGCTTCCAGTGACCAGTCTGCTTGCAGTAGAAACACTAAGTTTCAGGCTTAGGTCCAGACTTGGGTTTCTTCTCCTGAACAGCAACTTGCTTGCCGTTCTTCTTGAAGTTCCCCTTCTTCTTCCCTTTGCCCTTTTTATTGAAACTAGTGGTCTTATTGACCATCAACACTTGATGCTCCTTTTTGATTTCTACCTCCGCTGCCTTTAGCATTGCGAGAAGCTCGGAAGCTCTTGTAGCTTGGTGGCAGTGATTGAAGAATTCTGGCAATGACGCTATCATCCGAAAGATTAACTCCCAGTTGAATCAAGTGATTATTATACCCAGACATTTTGAGTATATGCTCACTGACAGAACTATTCTCTTCCATCTTGCAGCTGTAGAACTTATTGGAGACTTCATATCTCTCAATCCGGGCATTTGCTTCAAATATTAACTTCAACTCCTGGAACATCTCATATGCTCCATGACGTTCAAAACGTCGTTGAAGACCCGGTTCTAAGCCGTAAAGCATGGCACACTGAACTATCGAGTAGTCATCAGCTTTGCTCTGCCAGACGTTCATAACTTCTGGTGTTGCTCTTGCAGCAGGCCTGGCACCCAGCGGTGCTTCCAGGACGTAATTTTTCTGTGCAGCAATGAGGATAATCCTCAAGTTACGGACCCAGTCCGTATAATTGCTACCATCATCTTTCAACTTTGCTTTCTCAAGGAACGCATTAAAATTCAACGGAACAACAGCACGGGCCATTTATCTACAATTAACATAGACAAGCAAGATACTATCAGGTACTAAGTTCATGATAAATTTAAGTTCTATTAATCATATTACTTAAGAACTCCCACTTAGATAGACATCCCTCTAATCATCTAAGTGATTACGTGATCCAAATCAACTAAACCATGTCCGATCATCACGTGAGAGGGAGTAGTTTCAATGGTGAACATCACTATGTTGATCATATCTACTATATGATTCACGCTCGACCTTTCGGTCTCCGTGTTCCGAGGAGATATCTGCATATGCTAGGCTCGTCAAGTTTAACCTGAGTATTCCGCGTGTGCAACTATTTTGCACCCGTTCTATTTGAATGTAGAGCCTATCACACCCGATCATCATGTGGTGTCTCAGCACGAAGAACTTTCGCAACGGTGCATACTCAGGGAGAACACTTTTATCTTGAAATTTTAGTGAGAGATCATCTTATAATGCTACCGTCAATCAAAGCAAGATAAGATGCATAAAAGATAAACATCACATGCAATCAATATAAGTGATATGATATGGCCATCATCATCTTGTGCTTGTGGTCTCCATCTCCGAAGCACCGTCATGATCACCATCGTCACTGGCGCGACACCTTGATCTCCATCGTAGCATCGTTGTCGTCTCGCCAACTTTTGCTTTTACGACTATCGCTACCGCTTAGTGATAAAGTAAAACAATTACATGGCGATTGCATTGCATACAATAAAGCGACAACCATATGGCTCCTGCCAGTTGCCGATAACTCGGTTACAAAACATGATCATCTCATACAATAAAATATAGCATCGTGTCTTGACCATATCACATCACAACATGCCCTGCAAAAACAAGTTAGACGTCCTCAACTTTGTTGTTGCAAGTTTTACGTGGCTGCTACGGGCTTAGCAAGAACTGTTCTTACCTACGCATCAAAACCACAATGATAGTTTGTCAAGTTGGTGTTGTTTTAACCTTCGCAAGGACCGGGTGTAGGCACACTCGATTCAACTAAAGTGAGAGAGACAGACACCCGCCAGTCACCTTTAAGCAATGAGTGCTCGCAACGGTCAAACCAGTCTCGCGTAAGCGTACGCGTAATGTCGGTCCGGGCCGCTTCATCTCACAATACCGCTGAACCAAAGTATGACATGCTGGTAAGAAGTATGACTTATATCGCCCACAACTCACTTGTGTTCTACTCGTGCATAACATCAACGCATAAAACCAGGCTCGGATGCCACTGTTGGGTAACGTAGTAATTTCAAAAAAATTCCTACGCACACGCAAGATCATGGTGATGCATAGCAACAAGAGGGGAGAGTGTTCTCCACATACCCTCGTAGACCGATAGCGGAAGCGTTAACACAACGCGGTTGATGTAGTCAAACGTCTTCACGATCCGACCGATCAAGTACCGAACGCACGGCACCTCCGAGTTCAGCACACGTTCAGCTCGATGACGTCCCTCGAACTCCGATCTAGCCGAGTGTTGAGGGAGAGTTTCGTCAGCACGACGGCGTGGTGACGATGATGATGTTCTACCGATGCAGGGCTTCGCCTAAGCACCGCTACGATATTATCGAGGTGTAATATGGTGGAGGGGGGCACCGCACACTGCTAAAAGATCGTTGATCAATTGTGTGTAGAGAGGTGACCCCCTGCCCCCGTATATAAAGGAGCAAGGGGGAGGCCGCCGGCCAAGGAGGAGAGGCGCGCCTAGGAGGAGTCCTACTCCTACCGGGAGTAGGACTCCCCCCTTTTCCATGTTGGACTAGGAGAGGAAGGGGGAAAAGGTGGAGGGGGAGGAAGGAAGGGGGGACGCCGCCCCCCTCTCCTTGTCCTATTCGGACTGGGGGGGAGGGGCACGCGGCCCTGCCCTGGCCTCCTCTCCTCTCTTCCACCTAGGCCCAATAAGGCCCATTAAGTTACCAGGGGGTTTCGGTAATCTCCCGGTACTCCGGAAAAATCCCGATTTCACCCGGAACACTTCCGATGTCCAAACATAGGCTTCCAATATCTCAATACCTAGTTCAATCTCGTTACCGGCAAGTCTCTTTACTCGTTCCATAATACATCATCCCGCAACTAACACATTAGTCACAATGCTTGCAAGGCTTATAGTGATGTGTATTACTGAGCGGGCCCAGAGATACCTCTCCGACAATCGGAGTGACAAATCCTAATCTCGAAATACGCCAACCCAACAAGTACCTTTGGAGACACCTGTAGAGCACCTTTATAATCACCCAGTTATGTTGTGACGTTTGGTAGCACACAAAGTGTTCCTCCGGTAAATGGGAGTTGCATAATCTCATAGTCATAGGAACATGTATAAGTCATGAAGAAAGCAATAGCAACATACTAAACGATCGAGTGCTAAGCTAACGGAATGGGTCAAGTCAATCACATCATTCTCCTAATGATGTGATCCCGTTAATCAAATGACAACTCATGTCTATGGCTAGGAAACATAACCATCTTTGATCAACGAGCTAGTCAAGTAGAGGCATACTAGTGACACTCTGTTTGTCTATGTATTCACACATGTATTATGTTTCCGGTTAATACAATTATAGCATGAATAATAAACATTTATCATGATATAAGGAAATAAATAATACTTTATTATTGCCTCTAGGGCATATTTCCTTCAGATAAATCTAACCATAGCATGAAACATATGGATCCAAATCAGCCCCTGACGAAGCAACGCATAAACTAGGGTTTAAGCTTCTGTCACTCTAGCAACCCATCATCTACTTATTACTTCCCAATGACTTCCCCTAGGCCCAAATCATGGTGAAGTGTCATGTAGTCGATGTTCACATAACACCACTAGAGGAAAGATAACATACATCTCATCAAAATATCGAACGAATACCAAATTCACATGATTGCTTATAACAAGACTTCCCCCATATCCTCGGGAACAAACGTAACTACTCACAAAGCATATTCATGTTCAAAATCAGAGGAGTATTAATTATCATTAAGGATCTGAACATATGATCTTCCACCGAATAAACCAACTAGCATTAACTACGAGAAGTAATCAACACTACTAGCAACCCACAGGTACCAATCTGAGGTTTTGAGACAAAGATCGGATACAAGAGATGAACTAGGGTTTGAGAGGAGATGGGTGCTAGTGAAGATGTTGAAGGAGATTGACCCCCTCTCGATGAGAAGATCGTTGGTGATGACGAATAATTTCCCCCTCCCGGAGGGAAGTTTCCTCGGCAGAACAACTTCGCTGGAGCCCTAGATTGGTTCTTCCCAAGCTCCCCTAGAGAGGGCGGCGCTTCGTCCCGAAAGCTTCCTTCTGATTTTTTTTCAGGTCAAAACAGACCATATAGCAGAAGATGGGCATCGGGGGCCTGCCAGGTGGCCCAAAAGGCAGGGGGGGCGCCCTCCACCCTTGTGGATGGTAGGTGGCCCCCTCTGGTGCTTTCTTCGCCCAATAGTTTTTATATATTCCAAAACAATTCTCCGTGAAGTTTCAGGACTTTTGGAGTTGTGCGGAATAGGTCTCTAATATTTGCTCCTTTTCTAGTCCAGAATTCCAACTGTCGGCATTCTCCCTCTTCATGTAAACCTTATAAAATTAGAGCGAAAAGGCATAAGTATTGTGATATAATGTGTAATAACAGCCCATAATGCAATAAATATTGATATAAAAGCATGATGCAAAATGGACGTATCAGGAGGCAGGGCGCACAGGGAGGCCGCACGGGGGAAGCCCCGATGCCAGAGCTCCCCCCACGCCACGCGGTGCAGGGCGCCGCCACGACGGTGGCGCATGCCATCCAAAAGTAGGTCCTCCGCTGGGGAGGGCGCCGGCGAGCCCTTCCCCCGGTTGAGGGCCTGCGACCACCTGACCACCGCCCACGCAGCCCCTTACCCCTTGGTCCTATCCTGGTTTCCGGACACTCCAACGGTGGTTGGGGCATGCGCGGGGCAGGGTCTTCGCCCGGGAAGCAAGGAGTGCCCCTCAAGGCTCCGCCCATGACACTCTCACGTAATAATGAGTGGGGCTGTACATGCCCCGGAGTCTCTTGAGCGCTGCCCTTGAGCTTCACGGGGGATCCCATCCACGTCCAAGTGGAAGCACCATGCTCCGCGCTGGCAGTCGACACTGTCCTCCAATGACTATGCCCACGCCCGGTGGAAGCACTGAGCTCCATGCTTGTGAGAAGACTAGTGTAGACGCCGGACGCGGCCGTCTTTTTTTCACTCTTTTGTAATCTGATTTGCTACCTTTGGAACGGGGGGATTTTCGATTCGCCGTTTTTTCATTCTCCGATTTGTGTTTTGGGAGGCACGGCTCCTGCCTGCTACTCTCCCCCTAAGCGCCCCGTGAGCGTGGGCTGGGTGTGGCATGCACATCTGAGCTAGCCCGAGTGGGATCAGGGCCCCCTCGGGGCCAAGGACATAACTACCGCGGGTCCGCCCGTGCGCACATGTCGGGGAAACGACACCTATGGGATCACTGGAATCCCTACTACGGTTGGCGGGGCGTGGGGTCGTGAGAAGAGCAGGTCTAACAGAAAGCACACAGATCGTTTACCCAGGTTCGGGCCGCGAGGATGCGTAATACCCTAGTCCTGCTTTGGTGGATGTATTGAGTGTCCTTGTGTTCTTGAGCTAGCTACAGGGTGTAACCTGCCCAAAAGAGCCGAATCCCTCTCCAGTACGCCATGGGCCTCCTTTTATAGTCGAAAGGGGCTGCCACAGTGGCACACAGGAGGTGGAAAGGTCTACAGTGCTGCGAGCTTATCGCCCGTGTTATAGGACAAGACGCATTTAATGCATCGCTTAGGTGTCCCCTCGCTTTATCAGGGACGGGAACGGAGCCCATCCCGTCCATCGATGCCTCGCTTTGCTTTGACACACGCTCAGGCCAGCAATGCATGTTGTGCCATGTAGGCAGGCTGGCAGCTGAGGTGGCGCGGTGGTAGGGTCTTCACGAAGATCTGCATGCCACCACGCAGTTGCTTGCTGAGTTGGCTCGGAAGCCGCCCGTCGCCACGCAGGTGCCTGCCCAGCTGGTTGAGCTAGCAGGTGCTTGGGGACGGCGGTGGAGTCTTGGTTGACGCAGGCCTGGCTGTGGCCCCGCTGATGTTCTCGGCAAGGGCCTTGCCGGGGGCCCGGCAAGGGTCTTGCCGTGGCGTTGCAGTCGTCCCCGGCAAGGATCTTGCCGGGGGTCTTCTGGCTTTCCTCGGCAAGGATCTTGTCGAGGGTCGTCGTCTTCTGGTCATCATTTAATCTTGTGTGTTTATGATCTTGACAAAGATCTGCATGCCACCACAGAGGTGCCTCCCGAGCCCTGGTTCCAGTATAGTTGTTGACGGCGCTTGGAACCTTTGGACTCAAGGGTGGCTCGCTCTGCTGGCGTTGGGCAAGTTGCCCCGGCAAGGCTCTTGCTGGGGCCGCGGAGGCCGCCCTGGCAAGGTCCTTGCCGGGGGGGAGGTCCACCTCGCCCTCTTGCTCTTTGGTGTTTCTGGTCTTGGCGTTATCTTGGTTGTCTTGTGCTTCGGCTTCTCTCCGGCTTCCCTCCTATGCCCTGCTACGTGCGGCCGTGGCGCGCGGCTTTGACTGCCCGTGCACAAGTAAAGGGGTCAAAAGGAGAGCCCCTACTTTTGTACACCGACAGGAGCCCCCGGGCCTGGGCCACACATAAGCACGATACGTTGTTGTGCCAGGCCCAGAACGGTGCGCGGGCAGGTGGGGCGGATTTTACCGCAGTAACTGTTCCGTCCGCTGCGCTTCCCCACGACCCGCATTGAACGCGCATCGTGGAGGATCGTGCGTGACGTGGGGGGCATGCGTGGGGCGGTTCCCGCACGCATGCGTCACATCGCAGTAAAGAGGCGGCTCGCGCCTTCCCATAAAAAGAGGGAGGCGTTGCTCATTTACTGGGTGGACTCGGGTTGCGGTCTTCAAGGCTCCCACGCCCCACGATCACGGGGCGGGGAACGGTCGCCTCACCCGTCCCCTCGGCTCTGCTTGCTCGCCACGCGTCCTCCATGCAAGTGGCAGGGGATGGAGGCGGGAAACCGGGCCATCGCTGATTGGGGCTGCGGGTCGGTCTTGACTCCCTGCGCCTCCGATGGCTGGATTGGCTGAGTGGGGCGGCTGTGTCTCGACCCCGCCCCTTTATAAGGAGGGGGAGGGAGGGCGTCATCCCACATTCCTTCAGTACCCATCCTCCTTCACCTTTGCTTCTTTCTTCCACATGCCATGGCGAGAGGAGGTGCTGGGCCTTCGACGGTGGCGGCGAGGGTCGCTGCTCGTCAGCGTGTCCCTCCTTCCCGCGAGCCCGCAGCGGCGGAGCGAGCCACGAGAGGAAGGGGAGGGGCATGGCCGAGGTCGCCGCGGCAGTCGGGGAAGAGGGGGGACGAGGTGTCGCGGCGGCCGTGCCTCCGCCAGTGGTGCCTCCCGCGATGGAGGGTCACGTTGGGGACCAGCCTCGTGAGTTCTTCATCAGGCTGCGCCGGCCACAGTGTCGTCGTCTCCGTCTTCCCACTCCCTTCACTCAGGAGATGGAGCTCGATCCGCCCCAGACCCTCAGGTTGCACATGAGGGGCTGCGGGACCGGCGGCACGCGGGTCGACGTCGACTTCCCCGCTCCGCATGTTATGTATCTCCGTCGCGGATGGAAGACATTTGCCCGCATCCATAGCCTGACGGTGGGGCTCGTCCTCTACTTCAAGTTAATGGAGGGCGGCCTGCTCTCCGTCAAGGTCTTCGGAGATCTTGGAACTCGCCTGAAGTGCTGCATGGAGAGCTCCTCCAACGATGAAGATTCCTCCTCAAGCGGGAGTGACGAGGAGGACAGCGACAGCGATGATGAGGGAGTCGAGCGGCAGGATGCCGACTTCGACTTTGACTGACCGCGCCGCCCCTCCCTCGGCCACGTGCCCTGCTGAGGGCCTTCCTCGCCAAGCTCTCCATCATGGCGCTCCCTGCCGTCTCCTTGGGCGGCTGGCGTAGGAGGGCCGGAGAAGGCGAAGAAGGCGGGTGGCGGCCGTCAGGTCGGAGTACGCGGGCACCGACGCCTTCGACGCGTATTGCCGGCCCGCTGCCTCGCCTTCCAGCTCCTTTCCTGGCACCAAGATGTTCTCTTGGTGCCTTCTGCTCCTCGCACCTTGCCTAGGCGCCCCTTTTGCCCTCCTGGTGTCTTGTTCCACCTTCTGAGGAGAGGGACAAGAAAGGGATTACGGGCACCTAATCACTTTTTAGTTTGTAAGCCTGCAGGCACTTGTTAATTTTAAGACTTGTAACCCCCTTGCCCATGTTTTTAATTCCGTATGAACTGTACCTGTATGGGATGTTTTTAAAGAAAAATGGTGTTTGTCGAGTTCTTTGTGCGTGAGCGAGGCCCATGCCAAGGATGATTCCTTGTTATTTTTAAGATAAACATCGTTGCCCGGCAACAGGCCTTGCCGTCTCCCCACTCCAGCCGACCATTCTCGCGCTCTTGGCGGAGGCAGGGGAGAAGTAGAGTTAGGCTCCTTGTTCATCGCCTTGCCACCGCGACTACTACCAAATTCTGGCCCAGGAGGTAGCTCTTGGGTACAAGAGAGGGGGAGCACGGTGGTTTTAAGAACATAAGCGAGGTTTCACATGTCCCAGTTCTATACGGAAACACATAACAGGGGGATGAAAGACTTATCTGAATCCGCAGCCCCCGGCAACCTTCGCTTGCCGTGGTTGGATCCTTGTGTCTTCAGCCCCCGGCAGTCTTGGCTTGCCGGGGCTGGAGCGCTGGTCCTTTCTCCCAGGCGGCTCGGCAGAAGTGTCCATATGCCCTGCGAACCAAAGAGAACAGAAGGACGCACACTCGACCTCTAGGCTAGGGGTTAGTCGCCGCTAAGCACTATCAACCCTAACCGAGGGAGAGACTTAACCTAGCATGCATGCTATAACTTAGGGCGCCAGCGCTTCATTTATTTATGCTCAGGGTCTGCGCCTAGCTTTGTACAGAGGGTTACATGCCTTGCCGGCAAAGCTTGTACAAAAGGGTGGCTTGCCGGGAAGCCCGGCAAGCCACGCCTTATGGGTAAAACTTGCGAAGATGCTCGATGTTCAAGGAGTTGCTCACTGGGACAGCATCTTCGGTCTCCAGGCGGACTGCGCCGGGCCTGGTGACTCGTATTACCCGATAAGGGCCTTCCCACTTCGGCGTCAACTTGTTGGAATTCTTGGCCGACTGAACGCACCGAAGAACAAGGTCACCTTCCTCAAAGCTTTGGGCATGAACCTTGCGGTTATGATAGCAGCGCAAGGCTTGCTGGTAGCGTGCTGCTCTCATAGCCGCCCGAAGACGATCTTCCTCAAGGAGTGTTGCGTCATCTTGCCACAACTGCTCTTGCTCAAGCTCGTCATAAGCGAGCACTCGAGGTGACTCGTATATGAGTTCCGTGGGGAGAACTGCTTCTGCCCCATATACTAGGGCAAATGGTGTCTGGCCGGTGGCTCGATTTGGCGTTGTCCTGATCGACCAAAGAACCGCCGGCAACTCATCAATCCAGCGCGTTCCGCTCTTGTGCAGTCTGTCAAAAGTCTTCGTTCTCAGGCCTTGCAACACTTCAGCATTTGCCCTCTCCGCCTGGCCGTTGCTCCGGGGGTGTGGCACGGAAGCAAAACAGACCTTGCTGCCGAGGTCTTGGGTGTATTGCATGAAGGTGTGGCTTGTGAACTGCGTGCCGTTGTCGGTGATGACCCTGTTTGGTACACCAAAACGGCAGACTAGCCCCTTGAAGAACTTGACGGCTGACTGTGTTGTAACCTTCCTCACTGCCTCCACCTCCGGCCACTTTGTGAACTTGTCAATGGTGACGTACAAGTACTCAAAGCCCCTGACGGCACGAGGGAAAGGGCCCAGTATGTTGAGCCCCCAGACCGAAAACAGCCAGGAGAGAGGGATTGTTTGAAGAGCTTGAGCTGGTTGATGAAGCTTCTTCGAATGGAACTGGCACGCTTCACACCTGGTTACTAGTGCCGTCGGATCCTGGAGGGCAGTGGGCCAGAAGAAACCTTGCCGAAATGCCTTGCCGGCAAGGGCCCTCGACCCTATGTGGGAGCCACATATGCCTCCATGTATCTCTGCCAACAGCTCCAGTCCTTCCTCCCGGGGGATGCACTTCAATTTCACACTGTTTGGTCTCTTTTTGTACAAGACGTCATCGACGAACTGGTACAAGGCAGACCGACGGGCTACTTTTTCCGCTTCTTCCTGCTCCTCAGGAAGTTGCCCTGTTTGGAGGAAATGGACGGTATGTTGTGCCCATGCCGGAGCCTGGGGCTCGACGGCGAGGACCAAAGGCATCTCTTCGGCCATGGGGGCTGCCATATCTACGGCCAGGGCTCGGCGCCCTACCGGAGCGAGCTGCCCCTTGGCGGGCTCAGAATCCACGGCAACACCCTTGCCGGTAGCCCCTGGACGCTCGGCGGGAAAGTACTTTCCGGGGCCTGACTTCCTCCGCTTGTTCTGCTTCGTTAATGGTTCGACGGATGGTTGAATTAAACGGAGCAAAAAGGTACCTGGTTCCATAGGTAGCTTGAATGCAGCGTGCTTTGACAGGTAGTCAGCGATGACGTTCTCCGCTCGGGGAACGTGCTCCGCTTGTATACCGTCGAAGCGCTCCTCCAACTTCCTCACCTCATCTATGTAGGCCTCCATCAACGGACTCTGGTAATCTTTGTTGAATTGCCTGACAAAAAGCTGTGAATCACCCCTGACGATGAGCTTCTTCACCCCGAGGTCTGCCACGATCCTGAGACCGGCAAGCAGCCCCTCATACTCGGCAGTGTTGTTTGTGGACATCTCCCTGGGAAAATGCATCTGGATCACATACTTGAGGTGCTCTCCGGTGGGTGCGAAGATCAGCACACCGGCACCGGCACCTTGCAGCGAGAAAGCGCCATCAAAGTACATGATCCAGTCACAACTTGCTTCCTTGCCCGGGAGAGCGGTCTCCTGGATTTCTTCGTTGGGCGTCGAGGTCCATTCTGGAATGAACTCCTCCAAGACTCTGCTCTGGATTGTCGAAGTACTTTCAAACTTCAACCCAAAGCTTGACAACTCCAAGGCCCACTCCACAATCCTTCCTGTTGCATCTGGGTTGTGCAGTATCCATTGCAACGGGAGGCGGGTGACGACGGTGATCTCGTGGGCTTGGAAGTAATGACGCAGCTTCCTCGAGGCCATAAGGAGTCCGAAGAGCAATTTCTGCACACCGGAGTACCTTGACCTGGCCCCCTGCAAGAGAGAGCTGACAAAGTAAACCGGGTGCTGCATCATCTTCTTCTGCACCACTTCACTTGGCTGCGTGGGCACTGCCCCGATGGCTTCAGACTCTGCCGGGGGCCTTACCTTGCCGGCACCAGGCCCTGTCGGGGGAATCTCTGGCTTGCCATCTGCCGGTCCTGCCATTGCCACTGCCTCTTCGTCGACCTCCCTCTGCGCCACTAGTGCGACGCTGACCACTTGATTCGTCACTGCCAGATACAGCAGCAATGGCTCTTGTGCTTTAGGCACAACCAGTATTGGCATGGAGGAAAGGTATTTCTTCAGATCCTGCAACGCCGCCTCGGCCTCTGGGGTCCACTCCATTGGGCCCGCCTTCTTCAAGATCTTCAAAAAGGGAAGGGCGCGCTCGGCAGACTTGGAGATGAATCGGCTCATGGCGGCAATGCAGCCAGTGAGCTGACGCACATCCTTGATCTGCTTGGGTGCCTAAATCTGCTCAATAGCCTTGATCTTGTCTGGGTTTGCCTCGATCCCATGCTGCAACACAAAGAACCCGAGAAGTTTGCCGGACGGAACGCCGAAGACACACTTCTCAGGGTTCAGCTTGAGGTTGATCTTGCGCAAGTTGGCAAACGTCTCTTCTAAGTCTTGTACAAGAGTTGCCCTGTCCTTGGTTTTGACCACTATGTCATCCATATAGGCTTCCATATTTCTATGTAGCTGGGGTTCAAAACCAATTTGGACTGCCCTTGCAAATGTTGAACCAGCACTCTTCAACCCGAAAGGCATCCGTAAAAAGCAATACGTACCACATGGGGTGATGAATGTTGTCTTCTCTTCGTCTTCTCTTGTCATGAAGATCTGGTGATAGTCCGAGTAGGCATCGAGGAATGATAACAGATCACACCCGGCCGTGGAGTCAACAATCTGGTCGATGCACGGCAACGGGAAGGGGTCCTTAGGACAAGCCTTGTTGATATCTGTGTAGTCAATACACAGCCTCCACTTCCCGTTTGCCTTGCGCACCACCACCGGCTTGGCCAACCACGTCGGATGGAGCACTCCCCTCACCAAGCCTGCCGCTTCCAACTTTCTGATCTCCTCTGTGATGAATTCCAGCCGTTCCAGAGCTTGCTTCCTGACCTTCTGCTTGACGGGTCGCGCATGGGGCAGACAGCAAGATGCTGCTCAATCACTTCCGTGGGAACGCCGAGGATGTCAGATGCTTGCCATGCAAACACATCGACATTCGCCCGCAGGAAAGTGATGAGTGCGCTTCCCTATTTGCTGTCAAGGGTGGAGCTTATGGTGAAATCCCCTCCCATGCCATCCTCCCTGATGGACACCTTCTTGGTCTCTGGCGGTGCAGCTCTGGATTTCTTGCTCTTGCCAGTGGAGCTCTCTGGCACGTCCTCGACGGTAGCACAACACTCCGAAGAGGTGCGCTTGCCGGAGTGGGTGCGAGAGGTCTGGCCGATCGTCTTCTTCCCTCCCGGGGCTTCAACAGCAGGAGCAAGTGCCTTGGCGGCAGCTGCTGCAACTGCTTCCCGGTAGAGTAGGTCGGCGCAGATCAGCATGTCCTTCTTGTCGGAGGGGACGGTGATGATGTTCATCGACCCAGGCCTCTTGCCGGATCCTTCAACACCATCCTGGCCCTTCTCCTTGTCCTGCTTCTCATACTCGGCCTTTTGCTTCTCAGCAAGCAGCTCGACCTGTTGGCAGTTCTGGAGGTCGTGGCCCTTGGTGCGATGGATCTTGCAATACTGCTTGTCGGAGCCCCCCCGGCTTGTCGGCAGCCGCCAAGGCCCGGCAAGCGGCGCACCCAGCAATTTCCTTGCCGGGGTCGTCTGCCTTAGCCTTCTTGGCGGTGCCGATGCTGTCGAATCCCTCGACGGCAGGCTCGGTCTTGCCCTTGCCTTTCCTTTTGCAACGCCGGCCCTTCTTCGTCGCGGCGACGGTGTCTTCATCAGTAGAGTCGGTTTCCACGCCGGCATCCTCGCCGGGGGTACTTCCTTCCCTCTTCAGCCCGGGCGCATCTATCGGCCAGAACATAAAGTTCGGCCACATCCTTAACCTTGTTCATCGCCAGCTCTTCATGCATCTTGCGGTTGCGCCTGTTCTGACAGAACACGCTAATCACGGTGGTGGGATGAACATCGAGGATGTTGTACTGCACCCGGCTAAACCTCTGGATGTACTTGCGCAGGGTTTCCCCTTCCTTCTGGGGAATGATATGCAAATCACTGGCCTGGCCATGAGCTTGGTGGCCTCCGGTGAAGGGACCAACGAACTCATGGCACAGATCGGACCAAGAAGAAATGGAATCCGCCGGCAAGTGCATCAACCAAGACATGACGTTGGGCTTGAGTGCCAACGGGAAGTAATTGGCAAGCACCTTGTCGTCATGAGCTCCGGCAGCTTGCCTCGCGATGGTGTAGATGCTGAGGAACACCGACGGATGGGTCTTGCCGTTGTACTTTTCGCCGGCCTCGGGCTTGAACGTGCGGTGGGACGGCCACTGGAACTGTCACAGCTCATGGGTAAAGGCTGGGCAACCCACCTCGTAAGGTAGGCCGTCGGAGCCCCCCGGTGCTGGGTGGTCCATAGCGGGTCCCGCCCGCTTATCCGACTGGTGGTGTGTATTGCGCCGGCGCTCGATAGTGGTTCGAGCATCTTCGTGGGCTCGTTCCCGAAGGACATGGCGCTGGTCGCGGTGGGTCCGTGGGTCGGACGACGCTATGGAAATGTTATCACATGCGTCGTCACGACGGATCGACACCCGCGGTGGCTGGCATGGAGGAGGAGAGTGCACCGTGGCCGCAGCTCCCCCGGTCCTCCCTCCGCTGGCATGTGGTGGCTCGACGGAGTGCCGGCCCAAGGGCCCCACCGGTCGCGGGTCGTCTTTATTGGCGACGGCGACGAGGCTCCGGATGGTGGCCCTCCACTCGTTGAGCTTCTCCGTAGCAGGAGGGAAGTCGAGGAGCAGCTGCGCGCGCGCCAAAGGTTCTGCTGGCGTGGTGGCGGCGACAGCTGTGTGGACCATGGCGCGCTTCGACTTCTAACCACGTTTGAAGGAGCTCTATCACGGCCCAGCGGCTGCATGCCATTTTCGCCAGCACTTCGGCGGGCATGCTGGACTCCTTCGTCCCGCGGACGATGCACAGGGCTCTTCCCACGGTGGTGCCCAGGGTCACCGGCGTGGTGACGCTGCTCGTCGCGTACACCATGGGAGGAGCGCGATGTGAGCGCCGGGGTGGGCGTCTTGGAGGTCGCTGCACCGCCCGAAGGGGGCACAGCGACGCCTCTGGAGGGCCCCGCGCCGCCTGCGGGGGGCCCAACCCCGTCTTTGGATCTGGCGGCGTGCGGCTCGTCGTCTGGCGCACGAGCGACGCCACTCGCGAGACTTTGACTGCTGGGGCGATGCTGGTGCTCGCGGACCGCGGCTCGGGTTCTGTCCGCGACCGGTCCGCTGCTTGCCCGCACTGGCATGGGCCGTTCGTCTCCCGACGAGCCGATCGCCGTGATCGTCTTCTTCTTGGGAGCCATGGCGATGAATAACCGCTAGGCTATCTGCTAGATCAGATTCTCATGACAGCGCCCCCTACCTGGCGCGCCAAAGATGTCGGGGAAACGACACCTATGGGATCACTGGAATCCCTACTACGGTTGGCGGGCCGCGGGGTCGTGACAAGAGCAGCTCTAACAGAAAGCACACGGATCGTTTACCCAGGTTCGGGCCGCGAGGATGCGTAATACCCTAGTCCTGCTTTGGTGGATGTATTGAGTGTTCTTGTGTTCTTGAGCTAGCTACGGGGTGTAACCTTCCCAAAAGAGCCGAATCCCTCTCCAGTACGCCATGGGCCTCCTTTTATAGTCGAAAGGGGCTGCCACAGTGGCACACAGGAGGTGGAAAGGTCTATAGTGCTGCGAGCTTATCGCCCGTGTTACAGGACAAGACGCATTTAATGCATCGCTTAGGTGTCCCCTCGCTTTATCGGGGACGGGAACAGAGCCCATCCCGTCCGTCGCCGCCTCGCTTTGCTTCGACACGCGCCCAGGCCAGCGATGCATGCAGTGCCATGTAGGCAGGCAGGCAGCTGAGGTGGCGCGATGGTAGGGTCTTCACGAAGATCTGCATGCCACCACGCAGGTGCTTGCTGCATTGGCTCGGAAGCTGCCCGTTGCCACGTAGGTGCCTGCCCAGCTGGTTGAGCTAGCAGCTGCTTGGGGATGGTGGTGGAGTCTTGGTCGACGCGGGCCTGGCTGTGGCCCCGCTGATGTTCTCGGCAAGGGCCTTGCCGGGGGCCCGTCAAGGGTCTTGTCATGGCTTTGCAGTCATCCCCGGCAAGGATCTTGCTGTGGGTCTTGTGGCTTTCCTCGGCAAGGATCTTTTCATCGTCGTCTTCTGGTCCTCATTTGATCTTATGTGTTTATGATCTTGACAAAGATCTGCATGCCACCGCAGAGGTGCCTCCCGAGCCCTGATTCCAGTACAGTTGTTGACGCCGCTTGGAACCTTTGGGCTCAAGGGTGGCTCGCTCTGCTGGCGTTGGGCAAGTTGCCCCGGCAAGGCTCTTGCCGGGGCCGCGGAGGCCGCCCCGGCAAGGCCCTTGCCGGGGGGAGGTCCACCTCGCCCTCTTGCTCTTTGGTGTTTCTGGTCTTGGCGTTGTCTTGGTTCTCCTGTGCTTCGGCTTCTCTCCGGCTTCCCTCCTTTGCCCTGCTACGTGCGGCCGTGGCGCGCGGCTCTGACTGCCCGTGCACAAGTAAAGGGGTCAAAAGGAGAGCCCCAACTTTTGTACACTGACAGCACACCTTGCCAAAGCTTTGGCGCTTGGCTCCTCACGCGGTGCTCTCGAGTGAGCCAGCAGGCACGCGCCATGCCCGGCATTCAGCTCTAGGCCTCAGGGGCGCTCAACGGCGAGCACCCCCCACACTCCCGCGAAGCTCAATGCCAGGCAGAGGCACACCAGGAGGCTGGCCCTAAGCTCTCGCAATCCCCTCCTGAGATTCCACAGACTGGGGGCTCCGGAGGGCCCACCTTAGGAGAAACGCATCTCCATAGTGCAGGAACCCGTCCAAGGTCACGAACACAAAAGCTAAGCCATGCCAACTACTCTGGTCGAGAGCCCTCCGGCTCACGAAGGAATATTTTCAAAAAATAATTTAGAGGGCATATCATTGTGTCATACATTATAGGGAGCCCCCTCTAGAAAATGCCTTCACGCCTCGCGAGGCCATACCCGAAATTTCGGCCGGCAAACAAGGAAGTAAAAGCTTAGCGAGACGCGCTACCACTAGTGTCATTGTCGTCATCATCACCATCAGATCCGCCCTCTTCAGCTGCGAGCGTAGTCACATCATCGGCAAGGGCGAATTCCGCGATCAGGTCATCCACATGGTCGTCCACCCAGTTCGCCAGGTTGCCCTGGATTGCCCCGAGCACGAGGGCTATCGCGGCACTGAAGTCGAAGTCGGGATTGAGGCTAAGAAGGTGGCTGAAGAACCGTGAGAACGCGCGCCCAAGAAGGTCGCGTCTCTTCTCTTTGACGAGCTGGCACGACCTCGGAGCCCCGCCTTCGAGGCAGGTCACGACCTGGGTGTAGAAGTGGAGGTAGCCGGCATCATCAGCATCGTACGGAGCAGGAGATGCTCTCGTCGCAGATGGTGTCTAGGGCCCGGTTGGCCCTGACCCTAAGTCCTCGAACATCAAGGAACACTCGCACTGCAACGTTCGGTTCTGGCTCGCATCGTCCGTGGCTCTCTCCACAAGGCACGTAACGCCTTCAACCTATGAATGAAGGGAGGACAACTGCTACCTCTTGAGCATGCATTGGTTTTCCCTTGAAGAGAAAAGGGTGATGCAGCAAAGTAGCGTAAGTATTTCCCTCAGTTTTTGAGAACCAAGGTATCAATCCGGTAGGAGACTACACGCAAATCGCCTAGTACCTGCACAAACAATCAAGAACCTTGCAACCAAGGCGATAAAGGGGTTGTCAATCCCTTCATGGCCACTTGCAAAAGTGAGATCTGATAAAGATAATAAGATAAATTTTTTTGGTACTTTGTTGTATAGATTGGAAAATAAACATTGCAAAATAAATAGTGAACTAGAATTATAGATCAGAAACTTATATGATGTAAAGTAGACCCGGGGGCCATAGGTTTCACTAGTGGCTTCTCTCAAGATAGCATATATTACGGTGGGTGAACAAATTACTGCCGAGCAATTGATAAAAAAGCGCATAGTTATGAGAATATCTAGGCATGATCATGAACACAGGCATCACGTCCGTGTCAAGTAGACCGAAACAATTCTGCATCTACTACTATTACTCCACACATCGACCGCTATCCAGCATGCATCTAGAGTATTAAGTTCATAAGAATAGAGTAACGCATTAGGCAAGATGACATGATGTAGAGGGATAAACTCAAGCAATATGATATAAACCCTATCCTTTTATCCTCGATGGCAACAATACAATACGTGTCGGTTCCCTTTCGGTCACTGGGATCGAGCACCGCAAGATTGAACCCAAAGCTAAGCACTTCTCCCATTGCAAGAAAGATCAATCTAGTAGGCCAAACTAAACCGATAATTCGAAGAGACTTGCAAAGATATTAAATCATGCATATAAGAATTCAGAGAAGAACCGAATATTGTTCATAGATAATCTTGATCATCAACCCACAATTCATCGGATCTCAACAAACACACTACAAAAAGTATTACATTGAATAGATCTCCAAGAACATCGAGGAGAACTTTGTATTGAGAACTAACGAGAGAGAAGAAGCCATCTAGCTAACTATGGACCCGAAGGTCTGTGGTAAACTACTCACACATCATCGGAGAGGCTATGGTGTTGATGTAGAAGGCCTCCGTGATCGAATCCCCCTCCGGCAGATCGCTAGAAAAGGCCCCAAGATGGGATCTCACGGGTACAGAAGGTTGCGGCAGTGGAAAAGTGGTTTCATTGCTCCCCTGGATGTTTTCAGGGTATAAGAATATATATAGGCGAAAGAAGTAGGTCGGTGGAGCTACGAGGGGCCCACGAGGGTGGGGGCGCGCCTACCCCCTGGGCGCGCCCTCCTGCCTCGTGGCCGCCTCGTTGTGTCTCTGACTTCCACTCCAAGTCTCCTAGATTGCGTTTGTTCCAAGAAAGATCCTCGCGAAGGTTTCGTTCCATTTGATATTCCTTTTCTGCGAAACACTGAAATAGGCAAAAAACAACAATTTGCACTGGGCCTTCGGTTAATAGGTTAGTCCCAAAAATAATATAAAAGAGCATATTAAACATCCAAAACAGGTAATATAATAGCATGGAACAATCAAAAATTATAGATACGTTGGATTCATATCAAGCATCCCCAAGCTTAATTCTTGCTCGTCCACGAGTAGGTAAATGATAAAAAGAGAATTTTTGATGTGGAATGCTACCTAACATAATTTTCAATGTAATTCTCTTTATTGTGGTATGAATGTTCAGATCCGAAAGATTCAAGACAAAAGTTTAATATTGACATAAAGTTAATAATACTTCAAGCATACTAATGAAGCAATTATGTCTTCACAAAATATCATAGCCAAAGAAAGCTCATACCTACAAAATCATATAGTTTGGCCATGCTTCATTTTCGTCACACAAAATGCTCTTGTCATGCACAACCCCCATGACAAGCCAAGCAATTGTTTCATACTTTAGTATTCTCAAACTTTTTGAACTTTGACGCAATACATGAGCGCGAGCCATGGACATAGCACTACGGGTGGAATAGAATAAGATGATGGAGGTTGTGTGAAGAAGACAAAAAAGGAGAAAGTCTCACATCGACGCGGATAATCAACGGGCTATGGAGATGCCCATTAATTGATGTCAATACGAGGTGTAGGGATTGCCATGCAACGGATGCACTAGAGCTTTAAATGTATGAAAGCTCAACAAAAGAAACTAAGTGGGTGTGCATCCAACTTGCTTGCTCACGAAGACCTAGGGCATTTGAGGAAGCCCATTGTTGGAATATACAATCCAAGTTCTATAATGAAAAATTCCCACTAGTATATGAAAGTGACAAAATAAGAGACTCTTTATCATGAAGATCATGGTGCTACTTTGAAGCACAAGTGTGGAAAAAGGATAGTAGCATTGTCCCTTCTCTCTTTTTCTCTCATTTTTTTGGGCCTTCCTTTTTTTTGGCCTTTCTCTTTTTTTTCCTCATACGGGACAATGCTCTAATAATGATGATCATCACACTTCTATTTATTTACAACTCAAGGATTACAACTCGATACTAGAACAAAATATGACTCTATATGAGTGCCTCCGGCGGTGTACCGGGATAATGAATCAAGAGTGACATGTATGAAAAATTATGCATTGTGGCCTTGCCACAAATACGAAGTCAACTACATGCTCATGCAAGGCAATATGACAATGATAAAGCGTGTCATAATAAACGGAACGGTGGAATGTTGCATGGCAATATATCTCGGAATGGCTATGGAAATGCCATAATAGGTAGGTATGGTGGCTGTTTTGAGGAAGATATAAGGAGGCTTATGTGTGATAGAGCGTATCATATAACGGGGTTTGGATGCACCGGCAAAGTTTGCACCAACTCTCAAGGTGAGAAAGGGCAATGCACGGTACCGAAGAGGCTAGCAATGATGGAAGGGTGAGAGTGCGTATAATCCATGGACTCAACATTAGTCATAAAGAACTCACATACTTATTACAAAAATCTAAAAGTCATCAAAACCAAGCACTACGTGCATACTCCTAGGGGGATAGGTTGGTAGGAAAAGACCATCGCTCGTCCCCGACCGCCACTCATAAGGAGGACAATCAAAGAAACACCTCATGCTTCAAATTTGTTACACAACGTTTACCATACGTGCATGCTACGGGACTTGCAAACCTCAACACAAGTATTTATCAATTCCACAATTACTCAACTAGCACGACTTTAATATCACCATCTTCATATCTCAAACAATCATCAAGTATCAAACTTCTCATAGTATTCAATGCACTCTATATGGAAGTTTTTATTATACCCATCTTGGATGCCTATCATATTAGGACTAATTTTATAGCCAAAGCAAATTACCATGCTGTTCTAAAAGACTCTCGAAATAATATAAGTGAAGCATGAGAGATCAATAATTTCTATAAAATAAAACCACCACCGTGCTCTAAAAAGATATAAGTGAATCACTAGAGCAAAATTATCTAGCTCAAAAGATATAAGTGAAGCACATACAGTATTCTAATAAATTCCGATTCATGTGTGTCTCCCCAAAATGTGTGTACAGCAAGGATGATTGTGGTAAACTAAAAAGCAAAAACTCAAATCATACAAGACGCTCCAAGCAAAACACATATCATGTGGTGAATAAAAATATAGCCTCAAGTAAAGTTACCGATAGACGAAGACGAAAGAGGGGATGCCTTCTGGGGCATCCCCAAGCTTAGGCTTTTGGTTTTCCTTGAATTTTACCTTGGGGTGCCTCGGGCATCCCCAAGCTTAGGCTCTTGCCACTCCTTATTCCAAAATCCCTCAAATCTTTACCCCAAAACTTGAAAACTTCACAACACAAAACTTAAACAGAAAATCTCATGAGCTCCGTTAGTGAAAGAAAACAAACCACCACTTTAAGGTACTGTAATGAACTCATATTTATTTATATTGGTGTTAAACCTACAGTATCCCAACTTCTCTATGGTTCATACCCCCCGATACTAGCCATAGATTCATCAAAATAAGCAAACAACACACGAAAAACAGAATCTGTCAAAAACAGAACAGTCTGTAGCAATCTGATTTGTTCTAATACTTCTGGAACTCCAAAAATTCTGAAAAACTTGGAAAGACTGGATAATTTCTATATTGATCTACAGCAAAAAGAATTGGTATTTTATCACGTTCTGGTGAATTTTAACAATTATTTTCGTGAGTGCAAAGTTTCTGTCTTTTTCAGCAAGATCAAACAACTACCACCCAAGAAGATCCTCTTGGTTCTCCTTGGCAAAAACTCTAATTAAAACATAAAACCACATCTAAATAGAGGCAAGACAAATTATTTATTACTAAACAGGAACAAAAAGCAAGGAACAAAAATAAAATTGGGTTGCCTCCCAACAAGCGCTATCGTTTAACGCCCCTAGCTAGGCATAAAAACCAGAATAGATCTAGGTATTGCCGTAATGATAAGGCAAATCGTGAAAACTCATCTCATACTCCCTACGTTCATCATCAAGCTTTCTTTGCGGCAGGCAAAAGTAATCAAAAGGACTAAATTTAATGGGACAAAAGTCTCCAAGATCAAGCTCGGGAGGTATTGGTTCCTCCTTTGGCCCCTCATATTACACAACCAATTCATCATTATAAGCATTCCTTTGGCAAAAAGTCATGAGCCTATGTTCAAGAGGAAATCCTAACCCATTATTATGAATAGCAAAATTATCAATAAGTTCAGAGATTCTGTCAACTAGAACATCGGTAGGAACCTTCTTTCTAAGGTTTTCATTATAAGCAACATGATCTAAAGATCGTAAACACATTATGTCTTCTTGATTAAAAAGGATAGCTTCTATGGGAGGACGACCAGCGTCCACCCTATAATGCGCAAAAATTTCATTGACCTCTTTCATTATAAATCTAAACTCATGTGCTAAAAAGATGGTAGCTACTCGCTTAACAGAAGAATGCTCAATATTGGAAAATTCTAGAAAAATCCTTTGTATGCAAGGATGGATATGAATAAACTGTCTTTCAAGGTCAACTATGACCAAAGATATAGCATCCGCAAGACTACTAGTTCTATGAATAATAGACCCACCCATAGTGGGCAGGGCACTGGCACAAGTAAAGAAATCCCGAATACCTCCTTTTCCAATAATATTACCACTACCAATCTGAAACTTTTTAGTGTGTAGAATAGTAGGTTCTTCATGAGGATCATCAAAAGCATCAAAGTTTCCCCCGTTATTACTATTATCCTTATCAATGATAACCTCCCTAGTTTTAGACATGATGGCAACAAATCGCACGAAGAGAGAACACACAAAAAAGGTAAGCAAAAAGAAGCGAACGAAAAAGGGCGAATAAAACGGCAAAGGTGAAGTGGGGGAGAGGAAAACGAGAGGCGAATGGCAAATAATGTAATGCGAGGGAGAAGAGTTTGTGATGGGTACTTGGTATGTCTTGACTTGAGCGTAGATCTCCCCGGCAACGGCGCTAGAAATCGTTCTTGCTACCTCTTGATCATTTGTTGGTTTTCCCTTGAAGAGGAAAGGGTGATGCAGCAAAGTAGCGTAAGTATTTTCCTCAGTTTTTGAGAACCAAGGTATCAATCCAGTAGGAGACTACACGCAAATCGCCTAGTACCTGCACAAACAATCAAGAACCTTGCAACCAAGGCGATAAAGGGGTTGTCAATCCCTTCACGACCACTTGCAAAAGTGAGATCTGATAAAGATAATAAGATAAATATTTTTGGTATTTTTGTTGTATAGATTGGAAAAATAAAGATCGCAAAATAAATAGTGAACTAGAATTATAGATCAGAAACTTATATGATGTAAAGTAGACCCGGGGGCCATAGGTTTCACTAGTGGCTTCTCTCAAGATAGCATATATTACAGTGGGTGAACAAATTACTACCGAGAAATTGATAGAAAGCGCATAGTTATGAGAATATCTAGGCATTATCATGAACCTAGGCATCACGTCCGTGTCAAGTAGACCGAAACGATTCTGCATCTACTACTATTACTCCACACATCGACCGCTATCCAGCATGCATCTAGAGTATTAAGTTCATAAGAACAGAGTAACGCATTAGGCAAGATGACATGATGTAGAGAGATAAACTCAAGCAATATGATATAAACCCCATCTTTTTATCCTCGATGGCAACAATACAATACGTGTCGGTTCCCTTTCTGCCACTGGGATCAAGCACCTCAAGGTTGAACCCAAAGCTAAGCACTTCTCCCATTGCAACAAAGATCAATCTAGTAGGCCAAACTAAACCGATAATTTGAAGAGACTTGCAAAGATATAAAATCATGCATATAAGAATTCAGAGAAGAACAAACTATTGTTCATAGATAATCTTGATCATAAACCCACAATTCATCGGATCTCAGCAAACACACCGCAAAAAGTATTACATCGAATAGATCTCCAAGAACATCGAGGAGAACTTTGTATTGAGAACCAAAGAGAGAGAAGAAGCCCTCTAGCTAATAACTATGGACCCGAAGGTCTGTCGTAAACTAATCACACATCATCGGGGAGGCAATGGTGTTGATGTAGAAGCCCTCCGTGATCGAATCCCCCTCCGGCAGATTGCCGAAAAAGGCCCCAAGATGGGATCTCACGGGTACAGAAGGTTGCGGCGGTGGAAAAGTGGTTTCGTGGCTCTCCTGGATGTTTTCAGGGTATAAGAGCATATATAGGCGAAAGAAGTAGGTCGGTGGAGCTACGAGGGGCCCACGAGGGTGGGGGCG
Organism: Triticum aestivum; assembly: GCF_018294505.1. NCBI lineage: Eukaryota > Viridiplantae > Streptophyta > Magnoliopsida > Poales > Poaceae > Triticum > Triticum aestivum. The sequence goes on from NC_057799.1 coordinate 240,020,742, forward strand.
CGCCCTCTTGCCTCGTGGCCTCCTCATTGTGTCTCTGACTTCCACTCCAAAGTCTCCTGGATTGCGTTTGTTCCAAGAAAGATCCTCGCGAAGGTTTCATTCCGTTTGATATTCTTTTTCTGCGAAACACTGAAATAGGCTAAAAAATATCAATTTGCACTGGGACTTCGGTTAATAGGTTAGTCCCAAAAATAATATAACAGAGCATATTAAACATCCAAAACAGATAATATAATAGCATGGAACAATCAAAAATTATAGATACGTTGGAGACGTATCAACAACTCAGCCTCAGTAGTGGCCCGGGCCGCCTCGGCCGCCTTCTCGCACCGCTCTGCCGGGGCCAGCTTTACCTTGAGGGCATCGACCTTGCCCTGCAGTTCAATGCGCCGCCGCTTGAAGCGAGCCTCCTGGAGCTCCAGCTTCTGGCGGTACTCCTCGACGAGGGCCTCGCGGATCCACGCCACCCTCTGGTCAACCTGTCGTAGGATCCTCACCTCCTGAGCGCCAAGGGCGTCCTCGACTATGGCTACTTGACGCTCCATCACCTCCAGCCGCTCGTGCTCCAGGCTGTGCTCCAGTGCCTCGAGCGCCAGCGCGTCCTCGCGCACCCGGACACCTGCCTTATCTGTTGGGGTCCTGCCTAGCGGCGATGCAAGGGCGACTCTGCGCGCCTACACCTGCCGCTCAAGGGCCGCGTTCGTGGCTCGAAGCTCGCTCTCGCGCTCCTCGGCTGCCTCGCGACGTTGATCCTCGGCTCAGGCCTCCTCCAGGGCTCGGGCACAAGCCTCCTGAGAAGCTGCAAGGGACTCCGCGGCCTCCGTCCGGGAGCGCTCGTGCTCCAAGCGCCCGAGGTTGATGGCGACCTTCAGTTGGCGCCATCCATGCGCCAGGCGGAGGCCCTCCGCCTCGAGCCGCGTGTCGATGTCGGCAAGCTCCGCCCCTAAGCGGCCTAGCGCGCTCGTCGCTTCCTGGAGAAGGTCATGACGAACAGCACTGCGCCCGAGTGCGAGCTCCAACGCTCGGCCAGGCCCGTCCTCCGCGTCCCGGTCTCCTGGGGAGGCACGAGATGACTCACCCGTCTCCGGCGGGTGACTGGTGGTCGGAGCCCCTCCCACCGCTCCCCAGGCCTTGGATGGGGCATGGCGTGGCCCAGTCCCGGTGCTTGAAGATGGGGCTGTCACGAGGATCGCCCAACCACTGGCAAGAACTAGAGGGGGAGCCCTCGGCACAGCCTCCGTGCCCCAGAGGTCGCGCCGAAGAAGGACGCCGGGAGCGCAGGCCCGCGGCCCCCACTGGCGGCCTCCGCTCATGAGCAGACACCACCTCACGCACAGCCACCCCTCTAGGGAGGCTCGGGGTTACAACCAGACCAGAGGCCACCGGAGGTCGCTCTCCAGACGAGCTCACCCCCACGACAGAAGGGATCCTGAGGGTGAAAAGTCAGGAAGGGACGTGATATGCGAGAATCAAGGAGGGCAAGGTACTTACTCATCCACGGCTATCCACTTCCTTTTTTTCAGGGCCCATGGAACGGAGCCGCAGCGGCTCCTAAACCCCTTCCTCTTGCAGGATATCCCGAGGTCTGGAAGGAGCACTCCGCAGGCCGGCGCGTAGCCCTTCATGGCAAGGGCGGCAGCCGTGTCCGGGGGCAGGGCTCCCGCCATGTCGCCTGTGGGGGCGAAGGCCGCCGCCTCAGGAGCGCGCAGTGGCGCCTGCTCTCTAGCGGCCACCTGAGGAGTGAGCCGTGGCGCCTGCTCCCCAGCAGCCACATCCAGAGCGCTCGGCGATGCTTGCTCCCCCGCTGCCACCTCTGGAGCGCACATCACAGGAGCCACCAAGATTGGGTTTTCACGAGGCCCCTCATGGCCCTCGGGGAGCAGCCCTCGTTGGGGATACACATAACAGGTAGGCCCACGAAGGGTCAAAATGTCGTAAAGCATGGGGTCCGCACAGCAGGTGGGTCCAGATAAATCTCATTCAAACATACTATCCACTTGGACGCATCGACGTACCATCCACTCGGACGCATCGACGTACCATCCACTCAGACGACAGGCAACCACTCTGCTATATGACTCACTCGGGCATGCGAAGACCAACAGTCGGCAGGGCAGTTGAAACGTCATCTTCATAGTGGGCTGATACTATGGCATTGATGCTCTAATTTTTAACGTAAGAGGTGAGGGGGTGGCGCACTCTATATAAGCCACCCCCACCGCATAGCTCGACAGGTTCTCGTTCTTCTCCCTCTACTCTCTCGCCATTAGTCTCAGGGCTTAGCTCTGGCATGGGGATCCGTTCTCCTCTCCCTCTCTCTCATTGTAATCCCCGGATACATACTCAGATAAAACAAAGCCTCTCCGGAGCACGAGACGTAGGGTTGTTATCTACACCGCGAGAGGTCCGAACTCGCTAAAACCACCGTGTCACCCATATGCATCTCGATAGATCATGCTCCTTTACCTTGTCCATTATTATTGTCGAAATAGTTCCCACGACAGTTGGCGCCCACCGTGAGGCTTGGCGTCTAGATGCAAATGGTTTTTTCTTCAATCCCCGGCCATGGATAAACAACCTTCGCTGGAAATATTGACCGCTGGAGTTCCGGCCGTCACGCCGTTCACTGCGAAAACAAGATGCTCCTCGTCCAAAAGGGATCAGGACTGCCTATTCGATCCCATCTTCTTTCAATCATTCAACAATCTAACAGTGATCATTTCTTCTCCTGTATATGAATGAATCTCACGAGGGATCAGATCAATGGAAAGGAGTAAGAGAAGACACAGGGCCACCTCGTCTCCCGGAGTCCCGGTGGGGTGGTGCGCAGCCGCCTCGTCTCCCAGCGAGAGAAGGGCACGCCTCGTCTCCTCATCTCCGCGCATGGCCTCGTCTTCCTCCATAGTGGAGGCACGCCGTAATGACGGCCACCGAAGCGACCTCGATCCGCGACCGACTACTCGGCAACGGTTTCCGGATCGAAGGCACGGAACTGACGCGGCGCAGATGCCGGAGCTGGCCACACCCGCGCACGCGGCGGTTTTTTCCCGCTGGACATTTGCTCCATGGCATCCACCACCGTAGGAACGCAGGCCCGACCGACAGTCTCGGGCGACGACTCTTGCCAGGGGATAGCGGCACGCTCGACCGCGCCCACCTCCATTCGACAGCTCCTTCCCCCGGCATCGATGATCCAGCGGTGGCCTCTGCGATGGAGGCACGGCGCCGGCGCAGCACCACAGCCGGGGCCTGCTGGTCCACCAGGACGGTTTCTTCCTCCCCGCTCAATCAATTCCTGCCCGTAAATCGCGTCGGTTTCCAAAGCATGACGCAACATGCAAGGACCGGAAAAAAATTATATGAGACCAGGTCTCACGGTTAGCAGGTGAGACCCGCGATGAATGACACATGGCATTCACAAATCACAAAGCATCTAATCTCTCCCCCCTGATTTTAAGTGGGGGTGGGATAGATGCTTTGTGATTTGTGAATGCCACGTGTCATCCATCAGGATGGGTCTCACGTGAGACCTGGTCTCATAGAATTCTTTTCCACAAGGACCGGCCCGCCACTACATGCGTACAGTACACGGCAGGCTGGTGCTAATTACGTGGGAACTCCCACGCTTAACCTCACGTATTTAAAAGCAATTAACACCAGAGTTATTCGGATGGTTGGCTTCAGCATGCAGCCACCAGCGCCGTCCGACTGATCGTCTCCGGCTTCGTCTGCGACGCCGTCGTCGAGCCTCCCCGCACGGCCACCGGCGCCGTCCGCCTGTCGTTGTCTTCGGCTTCGTCGGCGATGCCGTCGTCGAGCCTCCACGCACGGCCACCGGTGCCGTCCGCCACTCGTCGTCTCCGGCTTCGTCCGCGACGCCGTCATCGAGCCCCCACGCACGGCCACTAGCGCCGTCCAGCGGTCGTCATCTCCGGCTTCGTCTGCAACGCCGTCATCAACCGGTCGTCGTCTCTGGCTTCATCTGCAATGTCATCAACGAGCTCCCACATACGGCTCCTCCTCCCCGAACATCAACTGCTCAGCAGCAGCTCCCGTCGCGGTTCACTCGTACGGGACTGAAGCTCCGCTCGGATAGTTTGCACAAATGCTCGGGCGAATTTACTCGGATGGTTAACTGATTGATGCAGCACGGGCATCGAGTCCGGCCATGTCCCCGCACACGGCGATGCCTCCCTCGGGTCAGCTTGTAGACGGCGTTCACTCAGACGGATTTACTCGGCCGTCCACTTGGTCGTGGGATTTACACCAACGACATTCGCTCCGGTCAACATCCACTCGGACGGATTGCTGGCACTCAGCCGTCCGCGCGTCGTCATCACTCGGATGTCCGCGACTTCATCAACATGCCCGACTTGGCCGCCCCGCGCGTCACCACTCGGTTGGGCTAGGCCTCACTCTGAATTTCCGTTGCGAATCGATCCGATCGATTGCCCATAGTTCCTTTCCGAAGGGACATCTGCCAGTCTGACTAACCACTCTCCGTGGGGACCCGTGCACTCGGACAGGTCAAATACCCGACTGAAGTCATCTTCAGACCACCCTAACAGCCGACTGAAGTCATCTTTAGACCGACCACCCTTCGTGGGGACCCGTGCACTCGGACACGTAAAACACCCGACTGAAGTCATCTTCAGACCACCCTCCGTGGGGACCCGTGCACTCCGACACGTAAAACACCCGACTGAAGTCATCTTCAGACCATCCTCCGTGGGGACCCATGCCCTTGGACACGTAAAACACCCGACTGAAGTCACCTTCAGGATCGCTAAGAGATGAGCTTGACGCCCCTCCGCGGGTTAACTTGGCCCTTCCACTAGGGTCCAAGGCGCATGCCTCATAAACTTGGACTCGAAGATGGCCTGCGCTGGCGTTCCCCCGGGATAAGGAGTGGCATCTCTCCGAAGAGTCAGTCCATGCGCCGGCGTCGTCACTCGGCGCATGTCCACACTCGGACCTCAAGTCTATCTCTTCCGAGAGACATATGAATGCCACCAAGTTTTGCTTAGCGATCAACAACATCCGATCATTCAGAGAACCTTTTAGTCCTCACCACTCGGCCGCCCCATGCGTCGCCACTCGGTGAGACACATCTACATCAATCGGCCACCCCGCGCGTCGCCATTAGTTAGACACAGCCTCACCACTCGGCCGCCCCGCGCGTCGCCACTCGGTGAGACACATCTACATCAATCGGCCGCCCCACACATCGCCATCGGTTGAACACATCCTCACCACTCGGCCGCCCCGCGCCGCCACTCGGCGAGACACATCTTCACCACTCTGCCACTCGCGCGCCGTTAGATAGCTAAGTCATTCTACATGCACTGCATTCTGTTATTTCCGTGTTCCCGAGTACCCTATAATTCACACATCACGTTCACTGAGAGACCACGCCACCGAGTGTACCTCTACGCTCCATTGCTTATTTTCACATACTTGCTTAGTACTAGTTATTTTGACTCCCGAGTCCAACTTACATTTTAACGCATACGTCATTCACGTGTGTTCTTCATTTCGAGTTTGCATCGGTCCTAGGGAGCTACAACTCAGTCGGAACACTGCACAACCATTTTATTTGAGTCCGGTGCTCTAACACAACAAGTTGGATCATTCACTTTGTCAAGTTCGATCAATTCCTTCGCTCTTCTAGACTCTTGTTGGTTCTAAACCAGCAAGCCCTTTGCACACCTAGCGGGTGTCTACGGGTGTTACTTACACAAATCATTTCAGCACACATCAAATTTCCTCAAGATATTATTACGTTGGCTTGTGCTATTTTTCATACACAAGCTACGCGACCAGTCGACGGCCCTATGCGCCAACTTCATCGCTACTCGGACTCGGTCACCATACCGGTCCTAGAGCACCACAACACCAACCTTGTCAGTCTGTTGACTTCAAACACATCCAACTGACCCCTCTATGGAATCCTCTTCATCGTATCAATGATATAGACCTCATCAGGCATGAGACAGATAAGTCACTTTTGTAATCGAACTGCACACTTCACTCCTTTGCGAGTTTGCCTCTTTCGAGCATCACTCGGAAGCTCCTCCTCACCTTTACTCGAGTCCGACTCGATGAATTACAATTTATCCATTCAAAACTATATTTCTCGGGTTCCGACAGGTCCACCCTTGAAGCCTGTAGTGCGCTCGGGGGCTGCAGCTCATTCGGAATCACACTCTCCTGAGTGGTCGAGTACTTCATCACCAGTCGGGTCCTTCACTTCAACGAGTGCATTCGGATCCGCCGCTTTGGCAAGTTACATAATCACTCAGACGCTCTACGCGCCATCTTCGTTCCTACTCAAGCTCAGTTGCCACACCGGTCTTGTTGCACTGCAACCACACTACACCGACCTCGTCGCTACATCAACTTCGAAAGCATCTGGCTAACTCCTTCGAGAACCATTTTTTCCACTTGGATGGACACGTAGTCCTCCACTCAGCCACCCCGCGCGTCACCACTGAAGGGGACATGCCCTCACTTCGGCCGCCCTGTGCATTGCCACTCGGTTAGTCACGTCCTCACTACTCGGTCGCTCCGCGCATGGCCACTCGATGAGACATGCCTTCACTTTGACCACCTCGCACATCACCACTCGGCCACCCCGCGCATCACCACTCGGTTGTGCACGTCTTCACCACTCGGCCGACCTGCGCGTCGCCACTCGGTTGTGCACGTCTTCACCACTCAGCCGCCCCGGGCGTCGCCACTCGGTTGTGCACGTCTTCGCCACTCGGCCACCCCGCGCGTCGCCACTCGGTTGTGCACGTCTTCCCCACTCGGTCGACCCGCGCATCGCCACTCGGTTGTGCACGTCTTCCCCACTCGGCCGCCCCGCGCGTCGCCACTCGGTTGTGCACGTCTTCACCATACTCGACCGCCCCGCGCGTCGCCACCCGGTTGTGCATGTCTTCACCACTCGGTCGCCCCGCGCGTCGCCACTCGGTTGTGCAGGTCTTCACCACTCGGCGGCCCCGCGCGTCGCCACTCGGTTGTGCACGTCTTCACCACCCGGCCGCCCCGCGCGTCGCCACTCGGTTGTGCACGTCTTCACCACCCGGCCGCCCCGCGCGTCGCCACTCGGTTGTGCACGTCTTCACCACCCGGCCGCCCCGCGCGTTGCCACTCGGTTGTGCACGTCTTCACCACTCGGCCGCCCCGCGCGTTGTCACTCAGTTGTACACATCCTCGCCCCTCGGCCGCCCTGCGCGTCACCATCAGTTGGACATGTATTCACCACTACACCCCAACACGAGAACGACTAAGTTACTCATATGATCAAACCTCATATCGCACTCTATAGCAAGCTTACCTCTTTCGAGCAACACTTGGGGGCTGCGCACAGCCATGGGCCATGCCGCCCTCAGAGGTTAGGCCCATTTGATCAACCTGTTGATCACATCAGGAATATTTTTCTGACCATACATGCTGGTTCGCCGAACATCTATAAGGGTAGCACCGTCCACTCAGACGATCGCCCAAATCATTACTTGGAGTCATCTTCAAGGCTGCAAAAGGGTGAAAAGGAAGCTCCTCTACGGATACACTTGGCCCTTATTCTAGGCTCCAAGGCGTTAGTTTCACAAACTTGGAATCAGAGATGGCATGTGCTGGTGTTCCCCCGGGATAATGAGTGGCCTCTCTCCGGAGAGTCATCCCACACACTAGCCTCGTCACTTGGGTTTCATGGCACGTCCACGCCATACCACTAGTCTATCTTCTCCGGGAGACATACGAGTGCCACCAAATTTTTCCTTGTAGTCAACATAACCTGATCAGCTGGGAAGCATGTTGATAACCCACAAGTATAGGTGATTGCAACAGTTTTCGAGGGTAGAGTATTCAACCCAAATTTATTGATTCAACACAAGGGGAGCCAAAGAATATTCTCAAGTATTAGCAGCTAAGTTGTCAATTCAACCACACCATAAAGACTTAATATCTGCAGCAGAATATTTAGTAGCAAAGTAGTATGGAAGTAGCGGTAACGGTGGCAAAAGTAACAGTAGCAGCTTTGTAGCAATCGTAACAGTGGCAACGGAAAAGTAACTTAGCAAAGATCAATATGAAACGAGCTCGTAGGCAATGGATCAATGATGGATAATTATGTCGGATGGCATTCATCAAGCAACAGTTATAACATAGGGTGACGTAGAACTAGCTCCAATTCATCAATATAATGTAGGCATGTATTCCGAATATAGTCATACGTGCTTATGGAAAAGAACATGCATCACATCTTTTGTCCTACACTCCCGTGGCAGCGGGGTCCTATTGGAAACTAAGGGATATTAAGGCCTCCTTTTAATAGAGTACCAGACCAAAGCATTAGCACTTAGTGAATACATGAACTCCTCAAACTACGTTCATCACCGGGAAGTGTCCCCACTATTGTCACTCTGGGGTTGCCGGATCATAACACGTAGTTGGTGACTATAACTTGCAAGATAGGATCAAGAACAAAAATATATTCATGAAAACATAATAGGTTCAGATCTGAAATCATGGCACTCGGGTCCTAGTGACAAGCATTAGGCATAGCAAAGTCATAGCAACATCAATCTTAGAACATAGTGGATACTAGGGATCAAACTTAACAAAACTAACTCGATTACATGGTAAATCTCATCCAACCCATCACCGTCCAGCAAGCTTACGATGGGATTACTCACGCACGGCGGTGAACATCATGAAATTGGTGATGGAGGATGGTTGATGATGACGATGGCAACGATTTCCCCTCTCTGGAGCCCCGAACGGACTCCAGATCTGCCCACCCGAGGAAGAACAAGGCTTGGCGGCGGCTCTATATCGTAAAACGCGATGAATCCTTCTCTCTTATTTTTCTCCCCGAACGTGAATATATGGAGTTGGAGTTGAGGTCGGTGGAGGTCCAGGGGGCCCACAAGGACAGAGGGCGCGCCCCGGGGGGGTGGTCGCGCCCTCCACCCTTGTGGCCAGGGTGTGGGCCCCTTCGGTTGATTCTTTCGCCAATATTTTTATTTATTCAAAAATAATCTCCGTGAAGTTTCAGGTCATTCCGAGAACTTTTATTTCTGCACAAAAATAACACCATGGCAATTCTGCTGAAAACAACGTCAGTCCGGGTTAGTTCCATTCAAATCATGCAAGTTAGAGTCCAAAACAAGGGCAAAAGAGTTTGGAAAAGTATATACGATGGAGACGTATCAACTCCCCCAAGCTTAACCCATTGCTTGTCCTCAAGCAATTCAGTTGACAAACTGAAAGTGATAAAGAAAAACTTTTACAGACTCTGTTTGATCTTGTTGTTGCAAATATGTAAAGCCAGCATCCAAGTTTTCAGCATAGATTATGAACTAACCATATTCACAATAACATTTAGGTCTCACATTTACTCACATCAATGGCATAATCAACTAGCAAGCAATAATAATAAATCTTGGATGACAACACTTTTTCAAAACAATCATGATATAATGTAACAAGATGGTATCTCACTAGCCCTTTCTGAGACCGCAAAACATAAATGCAGAGCACCAGTGAAGATCAAGGACTGACTAGACATTGTAATTCATGGTAAAAGAGATCCAGTCACAGTCATACTCAATATAAACTAATTGCAATGCATACAAATGACAGTGGTGCTCTCTAACTGGTGCCTTTTATAATAGGATGATGACTCAGCAATAAAAGTAAATAGATAGGCCCTTCGCAGAGGGATGCAGGGATTTGCAGAGGTGCCAGAGCTCGAGTTTTTGAAATATAGATAAATAATATTTTGAGCAGCATGCTTTCATTGTCAACATAACAACCAAGAGATCTCTGTATCTTCCATGCTACATACATTATAGGTGGTTCCCAAATAGGATGGTAAAGTTTATACACCCCCACCACCAACAAGCACATTCCACGGCTGGTCCGAAACAACGGGTACCATCCAACTAACAACAGTCATGGGGGAGCTTTGTTTGCAATTATATTTTGATTTGATTTGAGCATGGGACTGGGCATCCCGGTTACTAGCCATTTTCTCGTGAATGATGAGCGGAGTCCACTCATCATGAGAATAACCCACCTAGCATGGAAGATATTGACAACCCTTGTTGGTACATGAGCGATTCAAGCATACAAAACAGATTATCATTTGAAGGTTTAGAGTTTGGCCCTTGCAAATTTACTCGGAACGGCAAGTAAATACCGCATATAGGAAGGTATGGTGGACTCATATGGAACAACTTTGGGTTTATGGAAGTGGATGCACAAGCAGTATTCCCGCCTAGTACAAGTGAAGGCTAGAACAAGACTGGGAAGCGACCAACTAGAGAGCGACAACAATCATAAACATGCATTGAGATTAACCAACATTGAATGCAAGCATGAGTAGGATATAAATTACCATGAACATAAATATCGTAGAGGCTATGTTGATTTTGTTTCAACTATATGCGTGAACATGTGCCAAGTCAAGCCACTTGAATCATTCAAAGGAGGATACCATCCCATCATACTACATCACAACCATTTTAAAAGCATGTTGGCACGCAAGGTAAACCATTATAAACTCCTAGCTAATTAAGCATGGCATGAATAACTATAATCTCTAATTGTCATTGCAAACATGTTTCATTCATAATGGGCTGAATCAGGAACGATGAACTAATCATATTTACAAAAACAAGATAGGTCGAGTTCATACCAGCTTTTCCTCATCTCAATCATTTCATCATATATCGTCATTATTGCCTTTCACTTGCACGACCAAACGGTGTGAATAATAATAATAGTGCACGTGCATTGGACTAAGCTGGAATCCGCAAACATTTATTCAAAGGGGAAGACAAGGCAATATGGGATCTTTGTTAGATCAACAATAATGCATACGAGAGCCACTCAGCATTTTCATCATGGTCTTCTCCTATCGACCCCCAAAGAAAAGAAAAGAATTTCAAAGAAACACACTGAAATGTTTTTGGAGTTTTATTCTTTTCTGAAGACAATTAAACAAGAACGAGAAAAACTATTTACACGGGAAAGCTCCAAACAAGTAAAAGAAGAACGAGAAATCTTTTTGGTTTTCTTTTAATACTACTACTAAGCATGCATAGAAGGGAAATAAACTACAACTAATTTTTTTGGTTTTTCTTAAGGTTTTTCAAACACACACAAGAAGAAAGCGGGAAAAAGAAATAAACTAACATGGATAATACAATGAAAAAGTATGAACACCGACAACTGAAATGATTGTGTGAACATGAATGTAATGTCGGTGAGAAATACATACTCCCCCAAGCTTAGGTTTTTGGCCTAAGTTCGTCTACGCCCATGGATCAAAGTAGCCCTCTCCGGTGTACTGAGGAGGATCCTGGGGGGTCCCACTGGTTAGCGAGCTCCTGTAGCCCCCACTGATAAATAGACTCCTGATATGTATCAGGTGATGGCTCTAGCTCAGGAGCTGGGGATCATGTCCCCTCCCAGTATGCATGAATATTTGAGAGCAAAACAAAGTACCTGCCTGAATGAATATCGAACAAAGTAGGTGCAGGCAAGGTAAAAATCTGAAAAGTATCCTCGCTAAATATCAAGTTATAAATGAGTCTCCTTTCCTCATCATAGCGAATAAACTTATGTGCTACCATGCTTTCATAATCTAAATATATAGTGGGTAGCAGTTTATCCTCTTTCTCATAGTGCCTAATGGGTATCTCGAAGCGTCTAGCAAGGCGTGAGGCAAAGATACCTCTGAAAATAGGGCCCTTTGTACGGTTTAAACTCAACCGTTTAGCAACCATAGCGCCTAAACTGAAATTTTTATCACGAAGTAAAGCATGGCGCAAAGCCGAGGTCAGAAGCACTAAGGCCCCCACTCTCCCCGCAACCAATTAAACATCTCCCAGCAAATAATGAGTAATAGCGCAAATAGGAAAATGTAAACTAGCCACTCTCGCTTCTGACACCCTTCTCCTTTCCCCTATGGTGACTTCATCAATAAAATCTTCCACATCTCTAGGATGTGGTTCCTCGATGGTACCCTCATAAGGTAATTTACAGACCTCACAAAAGTCATAAAGCGTCATCTCCTTATGCTCATCATATAAGTGAAACTCTACCGTGGGTGGTGATCTCCTAGCATGAAAATGGAAATTTTGCACGAATGTATTAGTGAGTAGGAGATACTGATCACACTGGTTGAGGAGGAAGTCGGTGATGCCTGCATTCTCAGCCAAATAATAGAAATCCTCATAAATTATGGCCGCCTGTAGGAATGCATCACATGGCCATTCACATGGCCGAATCTCCGCGGCGCGAGGAAGATTGTACTTGGGCTTCTCCTTCTCCTCATTTTCCTTATCCTTCAAACCCTGGCTCGAGGAGCCTCTTAACAATGTCCTCATCATTTTCTTCCTGTGAAAATTTATGAATTTTTAGTGACTCAAAGTAAAAGTGAACCTTACTTAACAAAATTGATAGCAACTACTCTTACAAGTGCCTGGAGGCTATATCATGCATCAAAACTACTTTGGACCATATAAATTTGACATGCAGGCTCAAAAACAAGGTCACCAGAGCAGCAAAAATTTGCAATGAATAAAGCACTAGAACAAAAACTAATTGGACCATTGGAGGAGTCACATACCGAAGAACAATCCCCGAAAGTAGCTGTGTGAACGAAGCTTTGAGCAAGGAGATCGAAAATGGCAGCAAAATGAGCAAGAACACAAGTTTGAGCTATGGGATGATTTTTTCTAGAGGAAGACGAAGTGGATGGGTGCTGGAATAAGTGGAGGGGGCCATGTGGGGCCCACAAGGTCGGGGGCGCCCCCCCACCCTTGTGGCCCACTGGTGATGCCCCCTGGTGTGTGTTCAGTGCCAAAAATTCTCAAATATTCTATAAAAGATCATACTAAATTTTCAAGGCATTTGGAGAACTTTTATTTTCGGGACATTTTTTATTTCATGGATAATTTAGAAAACAGATAGAAAATACTTTTTTTTCTTTATTAAATCTAAATAACAGAAAGTAAAAGGTGGGTACAGAGAGTTGTGCCTTCTAATTCATCCATCTCATGCTCATCAAAAGGAATCCATTAACAAGGTTGATCAAGTCTTATTAACAAACTTCTTCCGAATGACAACTAGGTTACCTCAACGGGGATATGCATGTCCCCAACAATAAGAATATCATATTTCTTTTTAATAGCAGGAAGAGGGAATTCAAAACCTCCAATAGTAATAGTTGAAAATTTTCCAATAGAATTGATACTATGAACTTGAGGTTGTTTCTTCGGAAAGTGCACCGTATGCTCATTACCATTAACATGAAAAGTGACATTGCCTTTGTTGCAATAAATAACAGCCCCTGTAGTATTCAAAAAAGGTCTACCAAGGATGATCGACATACTGTCGTCCTCGGGAATATCAAGAATAACAAAGTCCATTAAGATAGTAACATTTGCAACCACAACAGGCACATCCTCACAAATATCAATGGGTATAGCAGTTGAGTTATCAGCCATTTGCAAAGAGATTTCAGTAGGTGTCAACTTATTCAAATTAAGTCTACGATATAAAAAGAAAGGCATAACACTAACACCGTCTCCAAGATCACATAAAGCAGTTTTAACATGGTTTCTTTTAATGGAGCATGGTATAGTTGGTACTCCTAGATCTCCAAGTTTCTTTGGTATTCCACCCTTAAAAGTATAATTAGCAAGCATGGTGGAAATTTCAGCTTCCGGTATCCTTCTTTTGTTAGTGACAATACCTTTCATATACTTAGCATAAGGAGGCATTTTAAGCATATCAGTCAAACGCATACGCAAAAAGATAGGTCTAATCATTTCAGCAAAGCACTCAAAATCCTCATCATCCTTTTTCTTGGATGGCTTAGGAGGAAAGGACATGGGTTTTTGAACCCCTGGTTCTCTTTTTTTACCGTGTTTCCTAGCAACGAAGTCTCTCTTATCATAACATTGATTCTTTGATTATGGGTTATCAAGATCAACAGCAGGTTCAATCTCTACATCATTATCATTACTAGGTTGAGCTTCAACATGAACATCATCATTAACATTATCACTAGGTTCATGTTCATCACCAGATTGTGTCTCGGCTTCAGAAATAGAAATATCATTAGGATTCTCAGGTGTATCTCTAACAGGTTCACTAGCATGCAAAGTCCTATCAGTTTTCTTCTTCTTTTTATTACTAGGACTAGGTGTATCAGTATTAATTCTGTGAGAATCTTGCTCAACTCTCTTAGGATGGCCCTCGGGATACAAAGTTTCCTGGGTCATTTTACCACCCCTAGTGTCACGCCCAAGATGCGACCCTATCCTAAAGGAACACGAAGGTCCCACCAAGGATAGAAGCGCATCTTGAAGACGCTTTTGCAAGGTGGATATCATTACATCAACATTACATAATATTTGGGGATACATACAAGGCATACAAATGCCGCAAGAATACATCAATACATCATACATAAGCTCAACATCCGACTATGGATGAAACATAAACAGAAACTCAAACGACATCCACCCTGCTAGCCCAGGCTGCCGACCTGGAACCTATCCCCTGATCGAAGAAGAAGCAGAAGAAGAACTCCAAACAAGTAAACATCGCTCTCGCGTCATGATCATTGCATAACCTGAACCTGCAACTGGTGGTGTAGTAATCTGTGAGCCACGTGGACTCAGCAATCCCATTACCATGGGTATCAAGACTAGCAAAGCTTAAAGGGGAAAGGAATGGATAAGGTGGTGAGGTTGCAGCAGCGACTAAGCAAGTATGGTGGCTAACTTACGCAAATAAGAGCAAGAAGAGAAGCAAAGGAACGGTCGTGAAACTAGCAATGATCAAGAAGTGATCCTGAACTCCTACTTACGTCAAACATAACCCAGGAACCGTGTTCACTTCCCGGACTCCGCCGAGAAGAGACCATCACGGCTACACACACGGTTGATGCGTTTTAATTAAGTCAAGTGTCAAGTTCTCTACAACCGGATATTAACAAATTCCCATCTGCCACATAACCGCGGCACGGCTTTCGAAAGATAATACCCTGCAGGGGTGTCCCAACTTAGCCCATTATAAGCTCTCACGGTCAACGAAGGATATTCCTTCTCCCGGGAAGACCCGATCAGTCTCGGAATCCCGGTTACAAGACATCTCGACAATGGTAAAACAAAACCAGCAAAGCCGCCCGATGTGCCGACAATCCCGATAGGAGCTGCACATATCTCGTTCTCAGGGCAACACCGGATGAGACATCCTATGAGTAAAACCAGACCTCGAGTTTCCACAAGGGGCCCCCGTAGTCTACTCAGTTCGGACCAACACTTAGAGAAGCACTGGCCCGGGGGGGTTAAATAAAGATGACCCTCGAGAGAGCGACTCCGCAAGGAAAAGAAATAGGCTAGGCAAATGGTAAAACCAAGGTTGGGCCTTGCTGGAAGAGTTTTATTCAAGGCGAACTGTCAGGGGGGGTCCCATAAATCACCCAACCGTGTAAGGAACGCAAGATCCGGGAACATAACACCGGTATGACGCAAACTAGGGCGGCAAGAGTGGAACAAAACACCAGGCATAAGGCCGAGCCTTCCACCCTTTACCAAGTATATAGATGCATTAATAATATAAGAGATATTGTGATATCCCAACATAAACATAATCCAACATGGAGCAATCTTCATCTTCACCTGCAACTAACAACGCTATAAGAGGGGCTGAGCAAAGCGGTAACATAGCCAAACAATGGTTTGCTAGGAAGGGTGACAAAGGTTAGAGGTTCATGGCAATTTGGGAGGCTTGAGGAGCAAGTGATAGGTAACGCAGCATAGCGATAGAACGAAGCAACTAGCATAGCAATGATAGTAATGAGATCCAAGGTGACGGTCATCTTGCCTGAAATCCCGCTAGGAAGAAGAACGAATCCATGAAGAAGATGAAGCCACGAAGACGAACGAATCCTCACGATCGCAACGACACGGGAACTATCGAGAAGAAGCACACAACAAGGTAAACACACCACACAAGAACAAGGCATGATGCTCAACCAAGTATGATGCATGACAAGGCTATATGAAGCTACTCATGGCAAGAGAGGATGCATACAAGAGCAACACATCAAGGCAAGTTTAAATGAGGCCTGAAACAACATATAACAATTCCGGTAAGTCCTCATATGGAAATTTCAAAATTGGTTCAGAACTGAACAAGCATTAAGTTGAAGTTGTTAAACAGCAAGTTAAAGAGCACCAAGATGATCTACACGAAATTCTAGTCAAGTTACATATAAAGTTCATTAGATTCGGAGCTACGGGCTAAAAGATATGAGCAAAACAAGATAAGCATGGCATTGGTGCAAAATGCATACAAACATCAAGCAAACACCTCGAAACAAGGATGCAACATGATAATATGGAACTACATGCGAATCTAAGCAAGTTTCATATAGAGCATGCTCGAAACGGAGCAACGGTGCAACACATACACTCCGAACAGGTCATAGCAACAATCTGTCCAAAACAGCAACTAGGCATATAGAAATCCTCAAAACAATATGCTACAGCAACTCAACATGAAAACAAAAGGCATGGACATGATGTACAGGTAAAGCAAAACAAAAAATGAACACTGAGCTATCTCCATAAATCACTAGAACATGCTCAAAAGGACATGGCAAGATTGCAAATAATAACAGGTTCACAGACTTAGCAGAAATACTGGACATGGCAGAAACAGCATCAGGTAGCAATGTTCAGAGCATGAAATCAACATGCTACAGGAAAAGAACATAGCAAACAAAGGCATGGAATGCATCTACTCAAAGCATATGACAAAAGTCCCTTACTGACCATAAGTCAAAAAGGATTAGAAGATATGATGGCAAGCATGTAAACGTAGCAAGTTTCGTTATCAGGTTTCAGACTTAGCAGAAAACAGAGCATGGCAGAAACAATAATATGTAGGTATGTTTGTGAGCTTGATGCACTCACCACAAAGCAATGCATGACAAAATAAGCATACTTACAGAAAGATGGCATGTTTATGAAGCTATCCACGGCAAGAACAAAAGCATAGCATGTATGATACAACTATAACAAGCTTGGCAAATTTGCATATCATGTTAAGAATCTGCCAGAAATATTTTATAGCAAAAGTAGAGCAAGATTGA
This sequence comes from Triticum aestivum, assembly GCF_018294505.1. NCBI lineage: Eukaryota > Viridiplantae > Streptophyta > Magnoliopsida > Poales > Poaceae > Triticum > Triticum aestivum. Next base: position 240,037,930 of record NC_057799.1, read on the forward strand.
GTCATGCTATGGCACTCCATAATTGCAAATAAGGGCAGGAATGGATCAATTACAACAATATCTACAAAACATCCTTACTTAACATCTCCAAAATATGCATGGATCTCTCTGTAGCATCAAGTTTACATGGCAACAAAATAACAGCAGACAAGGACTTAGAGAAATCACCAAGTCCCTGAAATCAGAAACATTACGGGGCCTAGTTTGCATGCTTGTGCTAGTCACCACAGAGATCACAAAAAATACATGGCATACACCCTTGGAAAGACGACATGGCATACAACAAAACACATGTAGAGCTCATGCCCATAAGATGCACAGATTAAATGATACAAAAATGACAAATCTCCAAGTTCTGCCAAGAACCAGAAGATAACAGCAACTAGCCCTCTTGCAACAGAGATTTGGGCATCAATATGACCTCTAATGAACATGGTGCAATTGAAAAAAATGTAGAGCATCACAAGGCGAACATTTTGACATATTACATGCGCGAAACGGAGCTATATGCATGAAGTTATGAGGCTACGAACAGAGCTATAAAATAACACAGGGAAAAGAATTGGTGGAATTTAGAGGGGGTTCGGGGTCAACCTACGGCGTTGACCCGATCCAGATCGGGGCCGGCTCGGCTCGAGCTCGAGGCTCCCGTGGCCGGCGATGGCGGCCGGCGACGGAGGAAGGAGAGGAGGCCGGAGGGACGCCGGAGGAAGGTGGCGGGGCGCGGCGGCGGTGTCAGCGGCGGGGCACGGCGGCGAGGACGGGCTCCGCGGCGGCGGCGCACGGGGGCACGCCGGCGGCGGGAGGCGCGGGCCCTCAGGCGGCGGCGTGGGAGAGGAGCCGCGGGCTCGGGCAGGACGGGGCGCTCGGGCCCGGCGCGGGGACGGGCGGGCCGGCCTCGGGCCTCGCGGGCCCGCGGCGGCGCGCGGCGGCGCTTGCCACGTGGCGGCTACTGATTGGCGCGGGGGCGGCGGCTGAGGGTGGCGGACATGTCCGGGCGGCGGGGATTTCGTCTGGTGGCGCGAGGAGGGGGAAGGCTAGGGTTTAGCCTGCCATTTTTGGGGGAGAGGGCATATTTATAGGTAGAGTCCAAACGAGGTGTGGTTTTCGCCCACGCGATCGTGATCGAACGAACGAGAGCATGGAAAATACTTAGAGGTGTTTTGGGGCTGTTTAAAGAGGGGTTTTGCTGCAACACCCAAATGGACTTCGCGGATGCCCGGTTAACCGTTCGAGTACCAAACGACCTCCAAATGGAACGAAACTTGACCGGTGGTCTACTGGTGGTATACCAAGGCCACTTGACAAGACTCGGTCCATTCCGAGGACGTTCAACACCCGCACACGAAAAGAAACAAGAGGGGTGCGCCGGAGGAGATGGGAGTGCCGGATTGCAAAACGGACAACGGGGAAAATGCTCGGATGCATGAGACGAACACGTATGCAAATGTGATGCACATGATGACATGATATGAAATGCAGATGATGACATGGCAAAATGCAACATGCAAGAAAATGACATGGCAATGACGACGAATAATTGGAAGACACCTGGCGCATCGGATCCGGGGCGTTACACCTAGTCATAACCCTAATAGCATTATCATTGTTCTTACTATCCAACTCATTAAGCAAATCATCCTGTGCCTTATGTACTTGTCTACTTGAGTTGTAACCATGGAAGCATGTTTACTGATAAGCTTAAGATCATTAACAATTCTACTTATATAATCACCCAAGTGGCCAAGCATGTAAGCATTATGTTTCAATTGTCTACTAACATAAGCATCGAAGTTTTCTTGTTTAATAATAAAATTATCAAACTCATGTAAGCATTGACTAGAAGACTTATTATGAGGAATATCACCTTCATCAAATCTATGGAGAGAGTTTACCTATACTACCTATGTCGGGTTATCAAGACCATGTATTTCTTCAATAGGCGGTAAATTCTTAACATCTTCAGCTTTAATACCTCTTTCTTTCATAGATTTCTTTGCCTCTTGCATATCTTCAGGACTGAGAAATAGAATACCCCTTTTCTTTGGAGTTGGCTTAGGAGTTGGTTCGGGAAGTGTCCAATCATTATCATTACTCAAAATATTATTCAATAGCAATTCATCTTGATCAACCGTTCGTTCCCTAAAAACACAACCAGCACAACTATCGAGGTGGTCTCTGAAAGCATCGGTTAGTCCATTATAAAAGATATCAAGTATTTCATTTTTCTTGAGAGGATGATCAGGCAAAGCATTAAGTAATTGGAGAAGCCTCCCCCAAACTTGTGGGAGACTCTCTTCTTCAATTTGCACAAAATTAAATATTTCCCGTAGGGCAGCTTGTTTCTTATGAGCGGGGAAATATTTTTGAGAGAAGTAGTAAATCATATCCTGAGGACTAGGCACACAACCAGGAGCAATAGAGTTAAACCATAACTTAGCATCACCCTTTAATAAGAAAGGAAACAATTTGAGAATATAGTAATAGCGAATTTTTTCCTCATGAACAAATAGGGTGGCTATATCATTTAATTTAGTAAGATGTGTGATGGCGGCTTGAAGCTACGTCGGTATTTCCCCAAAGAGGAAGGGATGATGCAACATAGCGGCGGTAGGTATATCCCTTAGTGATGAAACAAAGGTTATCGAACCAGTAGGAGAACCAAGCAACACTGCGTAAACAACACCTGCACACAAATAACAAATACTCGCAACCCGACGTGTATAAGGGGTTGTCAATCCCTTATGGGTAACAACGCCAGAAATTGGCAAACGGACGTCAGAGAGTAGTAAATATTGATAGATCGAATGTCAAATAAAAAAGTGCAGCAAGGTATTTTTGTATTTTTTGTTTAATAGATCTGAAAATAAAAGGCAAATAAAATAGATCGCAAAGGCAAATAATATGAAAGAGAGACCTGGGGGGCCGTAGATTTCACTACTGTCTTCTCTCGAGAAAATGGCAAACGGTGGGTGAACAAATTACTGTTGGGCAATTGAAAGAACTTCAAATAATCATGAAGATATCTAGGAAATGGTCATTATATAGGCATCACGTCCAAGATTAGTAGACCGACTCCTGCCTGCGTCTACTACTATTACTCCGCACATCGACCGCTATCCAGCATTCATCTAGTGTATTAAGTTCATGGAGAAATGGATTAATGCAATAAGAACGATGACATGATGTAGACAAGATCTATTTATGTAGAAATAGACCCGATCGTTTTATCCTTAGTAGCAATGATACATACGTGTTGGTTCCCCTTCTATCACTTGGATCAAGCACCGTAAGATCAAACCCACTACAAAGCACCTCTTCCCATTGCAAGATAAATAGATCAAGTTGGCCAAACAAAACCCAAATATCGGAGAAGAAATACAAGGCTATAAGCAATCCTGCATATAAGAGATCAAAGAAGACTCAAATAAGTTTCATGGATAAAAAGATAGATCTGATCATAAACTCAAAGTTCATCCGATCCCAAGAAACACACCGCAAAAAGAGTTACATCATATGGATCTCCAAGAGACCATTGTATTGAGAATCAAACGAGAGGGAGGAAGCCATCTAGCTACTAACTACGCACCCATAGGTCTACAAAGAACTACTCACGCATCATCGGAGAGGCACCAATGGAAGTGGTGAACCCCTCCGTGATGGCGTCTAGATTGGATCTGGTGGTTCTAGACTCTGCGGCGGCTGGAATTGATTTTCGTTGACTCCCCTAGGGTTTCTGGAATATTGGGGTATTTATAGAGCAAAGAGGCAGTCCGGGGGGCACCCGAGGTGGCCACAACCCACCAGGGCGCGCTTGGGCCTCCAAACGCGCCCTGGTGGGTTGTGCCCCCTCAGAGCACCCCCTAGGCGCTCCTCCGGCCCACTGGATGTCTTCTGGTCCAAAAAAATCTTCAAAAAGTTACGCTGCGTTTGGACTCCGTTTGGTATTGATTTCCTGCGATGTAAAAAACATGCAGAAAACAGCAACTAGCACTTGGCACTATGTCCATAGGTTAGTATCAAAAAATGATATAAAATGATTATAAAACATCCAAGAATGATAATATAACAGCATGGAACAATCAAAAATTATAGATACGTTGGAGACGTATCAGCATCCCCAAGCTTAATTCATGCTCGTCCTCGAGTAGGTAAATGATAAAAACAGTATTTTTGCTGTGGAATGCTTCCTAACATGTCATCTCATATTCTTTTCTTTATAGCATGGACATTTGGACTTTTATGTGATTCAAAGCAATAATCTAGTTTTGACATGATGATTTAAATACTCAAGCATATGAACAAGCAACCATGTCTTCCAAAATATCAATGCTAAAATAAGTTATCCCTAGCCCATCATGCTCAATCATTGATCCATTCATGAAACACACTTGCATATTAGCTACACCCAATACTCAAGTACGATCATAGTGCTTCCTAGTTGGTGCTTTTATAAGAGAAGATGGAGACTCAAATTGAAAATAAAAATTGCATAAAGTAAAAAAGAAAGGCCCTTCGTAGAGGGAAGTAGGGATTTGTAGAGGTGCCAGAGCTCAAAGCGAAAAACTTAGAGATAAAAACATTTTGGGAGGTGTGCCTTTCCCACCAACGAAAACGACTTAGAGTTCCCAACACTATCCATGCTAGATATATCATAGGCGGTTCCCAAACAAAAAATAAAGTTTATTCCTTTTTCCACCATACTTTCACTTTCCATGGCTAGCCGTATCCACGGTTGCCTTCCATACCAACACTTTCCAAGGAATTTATTATTTGACAACATAAAGTAAATTCATTTTTCATTTCAGGACTAGGCAAGTTGTTCATCAAGAAATTCACCTAGTGGCACAGTATTATCAAGCAGAGAAGTAGTTTCATCATAAGCATCATGCATAGCAGAAGTGGCATCATCAATAACATGCGACATATCGGAATCAATAGCAGGTGTAGGTGTCGCGAGTTTACTCAAAACAGAAGGAGAATCAAGTGCAGAGCTAGATGGCATTTCCTTACCTCCCCTCATAGTTGAGGGAAAAATCTTGGTTCTTTGATCTTCCGAATTCCTCATAGTGATCAACAGATATAAATCCCAAGTGACTCAGAGAATAGAGCTATGCTCCCCAGCAACGGCGCCAGATAAAGGTCTTGATAACCCGCAATTATAGCGGATCGCAACAGTTTTCGAGGGTAGAGTATTCAACCCAAATTTATTGGTTCGACACAAGGGGAGCCAAAGAATATTCTCAAGTATTAGCAGCTGAGTTGTCAATTCAACCACACCTGAAAGACTTAATATCCGCAGCAAAATATTTAGGAGCAAACTAGTATGGAAGTAGCGGTAATGGTGGAAAAAGTAATAGTAGCAGTTTTGTAGCAATCGTAACAGTGACAACAGAAAAGTAACTTAGCAAAGATAAATATGAAACGAGCTCATAGGCAATGGATCAATGATGGATAATTATGTCGGATGGCATTCATCATGCAACAGTTATAACATAGAGTGACACAGAACTAGCTCCAATTCATCAATATAATGTAGGCATGTATTCCGAATATAGTCATACGTGCTTATGGAAAAGAACTTGCATGACATCTTTTTTTCCTACCCTCCCGTGGCAGCGGGGTCCTATTGGAAACTAAGGGATATTAAGGCCTCCTTTTAATAGAGTACCAGACCAAAGCATTAGCACTTAGTGAATACATGAACTCCTCAAACTATGGTCATCACCAGGAAGTGTCCCGACTATTGGCACTCCGGGGTTGCCGGATCATAACACGTAGTAGGTGACTATAACTTGCAAGATAGGATTAAGAACACACATATATTCATGAAAACATAACAGGTTCAGATCTGAAATCATGGCACTCGGGCCCTAGTGACAAATATTAGGCATAGCAAAGGCATAGCAACATCAATCTTAGAACATAGTGGATACTAGGGATCAAACCCTAACAAAACTAACTCGGTTACATGGTAAATCTCATCCAACCCATCACCGTCCAGCAAGCCTACGATGGGATTACTCACGCACGGCGGTGAGTGATACGTCTCCAACGTATCTATAATTTTTGATTGTTCCATGCTATTATATTATCTGTTTTGGATGTTTAATGGGCTTTAATATACCTTTTATATTATTTTTGGGGCTAACCTATTAACCGAAAGCCCAGTGCAAATTGCTGTTTTTTTGCCTATTTCAGTGTTTCGCAGAAAAGGAATATCAAACGGAATGAAACCTTCGCGAGGATAGTTTTTGGAACAAACGCAATCCAAGAGACTTGGAGTGGACGCCAAGGAAGCAACGAGGCGGCCACGAGGCAGGGAGGCGCGCCCCCACCCTCATGGGCCCCTCGTAGCTCCACTGACCTACTTCTTTCGCCTATATATACTCTTATACCCTGAAAATATCCAGGGAAGCCACGAAACCTATTTTCCACCGCCGCAACCTTTTGTACTCGTGAGGTCCCATCTTGGAGACTCTTCCGGCGCTCCGTCGGAGGGGGAATCAATCACGGAGGGCTTCTACATCAACACCATACCCTCTCTGATGATGTGTGAGTAGTTTACCACAGACCTTCGGGTCCATAGTTATTAGCTAGATGGTTTCTTCTCTCTCTTTGGATCTCAATACAAAGTTCTCCTCGATCTTCTTGGAGATCTATTCGATGTAATACTTTTTGCGGTATGTATGTCGAGATCCGATGAATTGTGAGTTTATAATCAAGATTATCTATGAACAATTTTTGATTCTTCTCTAAATCCTTATATGCATGATTTGATATCTTTGCAAGCTCTTCAAATTATCAGTTTGGTTTGGCCTACTAGATTGATCTTTCTTGCAATGGGAGAAGTGCTTAGCTTTGGGTTCAATGTTGCGGTGTCCTTTCCAAGTGACAGCAGGGGCAGCAAGGCACGTATTGTATTGTTGCCATCGAGGATAAAAAGATGGGGTTTATATCATATTGCTTGAGTTTATCCCTCTACATCATATCATCTTGCCTAATGCGTTACTCTGTTCTTATGAACTTAATACTCTAGATGCATGCTGGATAGCGGTCGATGAGTGGAGTAATAGTAGTAGATGCATAATCGTTTCGGTCTACATGTCACGGATGTGATGCCTATATACATGATCATGCCTAGATATTCTCATAACTATGCGGTTTTCTATCAATTGCTTGACAGTAGTTTGTTCACCCACCGTAAAATATTCTATCTTGAGAGAAGCCACTAGTGAAACCTATGGCCCCAGGGTCTATTTTCCATCATACTAATCTCCCGTCAACTAGCTATTTCTGTCGCCGTTTATTTTGCAATCTTTATTTCCAGTCTATACAACAAAAATACCAAAAATATTTGTCTTATTATCTCAATCAGATCTCACTTTTGCAAGTGGCCGTGAAGGGATTGACAACCCCTTTATCGTGTTGGTTGCAAGGTTCTTAATTGTTTGTGCAGGTACTAGGAGTTTGCGTGTAGTCTCCTACTGGATTGATACCTTGGTTCTCAATAACTGAGGGAAATACTTACGCTACTTTGCTGCATCACCCTTTCTTCTTCAAGGGGAGACCAACGCATGCTCAAGAGGTAGCAAGAAGGATTTCTGGCGCCGTTGCCGGGGAGATCTATGCCAAGTCAAGACATACCAAGTACCCATCACAAACTCTTATCCCTCGCATTACATTATTTGCCATTTGCCTCTCGTTTTCCTCTCCCCCACTTCACCCTTGCGGTTTTATTCGCCCTTTTCCGTTCGTCTCGTTTTGCTTACCTTTTGTGTGTTCGTTCTTTGTGCGATTTTCTGCCATCATGTCTGAAACTGGGGAGGTTATCATTGATAAGGATAGTGGTAATAACATGGAAAACCTTGAGGCTTTTGATGATCCTCATGAAGATCCTACTATTTTACACACTAAAAAGTTTCGGATTGGTAGTGGTAATATTATTGGAAAAGGAGTTATCCAAGATTTCTTTACTTGTGCTGGTGCCCTGCCCACTATGGGTGGGCCTATTCTTCATAGAACTAGTAGTCTCGCGGATGCTATATCTTTGCTCATAGTTAAACTTGAAACACAATTTATTCATAAGCATCCTTGCATACAAAGGATTTTTCTAGAGTTTTCCAATATCGAGCATTCTTCTGTTAAGCGAGCAGCTACTATCTTTTTGGCACATGAGTTCAGGTTTATAATGAAAGAGGCCAATGAAATTTTTGCGCATTATAGGGTGGATGTTGGTCGTCCTCCCATAGAAGCTATCATTTTTATTCAAGTGCGTTTACGATCTTTAGATCATGTTGCTTATAATGAAAACCTTAGAAAAAAGGCTCCTACCGATGTTCTAGTTGATAGAATCTCTGAACTCAATGATGATTTTGCTAATCAGAACAATGGTTAGGTTTTTCTCTTGAACAAAGGCTCATGACTTTTTGCCAAAAGAATGCTTATAATGATGAATTTGTTGTGCAATATAAGGGGCCAAAAGAGGAACCCTTACCTTCCGAGCATGATCTCGGGGACTTTTGTCCCATTAAATTTAGCCATTTTGAGTACTTTTTCTTGCCACAAAGAAAACTTGCTGCTGAACGTAGGGAATATGAGACGAGTTTTCGCGATTTGCCTTACCATTATTATGATAATACCTAGATCTATTCTTGTTTTTATGCCTAGCTAGGGGCGTTAAACGATAGTGCTTGTTGGGAGGCAACCCAATTTTATTTTATTTTCCTTGCTTTTTGTTCCTGTTTAGTAATAAATATTTCATCAAGCCTCTGTTTAGATGTGTTTTTATTGTTTTAATTAGTCTTTGTGCCAAGTAGTAGCAATAGGATCTTCTTGGGTGATAATTGTTTGATCTTCCTGAAAAAGACATAAACTTTACGCTCATGAAAATAATTGTTAAAATTCACCAGAACGTGATAAAATACCAATTATTTTTGCTGTAGATCAATATACAAATTATCCAGGTTGTCCTAGTTTTTCACAATTTTTGGAGTTCCAGAAGTACTCGAACAAATCAGATTGCTATAGACTTTTCTGTTTTTGATAGATTCTATTTTTCGTGTACTGTTTGCTTATTTTGATGAATCTATGGCTAGTATCGGGGGGTATGAACCATAGAGAAGTTGGAATACAGTAGGTTTAACACCAAAATAAATAAAGAATGAGTTCATTACAGTACCTTAAAGTGGTGGTTTGTTTTATTTCGCTAACGGAGCTCATGAGATTTTCTGTTGAGTTTTGTGTTGTGAAGTTTTCAAGTTTTTGGGTAAAGATTTGATGGATTTTGGAACAAGGAGTGGAAAGAGCCTAAGCTTGGGGATTCCCAAGGCACCCCAAGGTAAAATTCAAGGACAACCAAAAGCCTAAGCTTGGGGAAGCCCCGGAAGGCATCCCCTCTTTCGTCTTCGTCTATGGGTAACTTTACTCGATGCTATATTTTTATTCACCACATGATATGTGTTTTGCTTGGAGTGTCTTGTATTATTTGAGTCTTTGCTTTTTAGTTTACCACAATCATCCTTTCTGTACACACCTTTTGGGAGAAACACACATGAATCGGAATTTATTAGAATACTCTATGTGCTTCACTTATATCTTTTGAGCTAGATAAGTTTACTCTATGTGCTTCACTTATATCTTTTGAGCTAGATAATTTTGCTCTAGTGCTTCACTCATACCTTTTTAGAGCACGGTGGTGGTTTTATTTTGTAGAAATTATTGATCTCTGATGCTTCACTTATATTATTTTGAGAGTCTTTTAGAACAGCATGGTAGTTTGCTTTGGCTATAAAATTAGTCCTAATATGATAGGCATCCAAGATGGGTATAATAAAAACTTTCATATAGAGTGCATTAAATACTATGATAAATTTGATACTTGATAATGGTTTTGAGATATAAAGGTGGTAATGTTAGAGTTATGCTAGTTGGGTAATTGTGAAATTGAGAAATACTTGTGTTAAGGTTGGCAAGTCCCGTAGCATGCACGTATGGTAAACGTTGTGTGACAAATTTGAAGCATGGGGTGTTCTTTGATTGCTTTCCATATGAGTGGCGGTCGGGGACGAGCGATGGTCTTTTCCTACCAATCTATCCCTCTAGGGACATGCGTAGTAGTACTTTCCTTCGAGGGCTAATAAACTTTGGAATAAGTATATGAGTTCTTTATGACTAATGTAAGTCCATGGATTATACGCACTCTTACCTTTCCGCAATTTGCTAGCCTCTACGGTGCCGTGCATTGCCCTTTCTCACATTGAGAGTTGGTGCAAACTTCGCCGGTGCATCCAAACCCCGTGATATGATACGCTCTATCACACATAAGCCTCCTTGTATCTTCCTCAAAATAGCCACCATACCTACCTATTATGGCATTTCCATAGCCATTCCGAGATATATTGCCATGCAACTTTCCACCGTTCCATTTATTATGACACGCTCCAAAATTATCATATTGCTTTGCATGATCATGTAGTTGACATCGTATTTGTGGCAAAGCCACCTTTATAATTCTTTCATACATGTCACTCTTGATTCATTGCATATCCCGGTACACCACCGGAGGCATTCACATAGAGTCATATTTTGTTCTAAGTATCGAGTTGTAATTCTTGAGTTGTAAGTAAATAGAAGTGTGATGATTTTCATTATTAGAGCATTGTCCCATGTGAGGAAAGGATGATGGAGACTATGATTCCCCCACAAGTCGGGATGAGACTCCGGACTAAAAAAAGGCCAAAGAAGCCCAAATAAAAATAAAAAATAAAAAAAGAGAGAAAAAGAGAGAAGGGACAATGTCACTATCCTTTTTCCACACTTGTGCTTCAAAATAGCACCATGATCTTTATGATAGAGAGTTTCTTATTTTGTCACTTTCATATACTAGTGGGAATTTTTCATTATAGAGCTTGGCTTGTATATTCAAATGATGGGCTTCCTCAAAATGCCCTAGGTCTTCGTGAGCAAGCAAGTTGGATGCACACCCACTTAGTTTCCTTTGATGAGCTTTCATACACTTATAGCTCTAGTGCATCCGTTGCATGGCAATCCCTGCTCCTCGCATTGACATCAATTGATGGGCATCTCCATAGCCATGATTAGCGACGTCAATGTGAGACTTTCTCCTTTTTTGTCTTCTCACATAACCCATATCATCACATTGATTAGCGACGTCAATGTGAGACTTTCTCCACCCATAGTGCTATATCCATGGCTTGCACTCATGTATTGCGTAAGGGTTGAAAAGGCTGAAGCGCGTTAAAAAGTATGAACCAATTGCTCGGCTTGTCATCGGGGTTGTGCATGATGGGAGCATTTTGTGTGACGAAAATGAAGCATGGCCAAACTATATGATTTTGTAGGGATAAGCTTTCTTTGGCTATGTTATTTTGAAAAGACATAATTGCTTGGTTAGTATGCTTGAAGTATTACTATTATTATGTCAATATTAAACTTTTATCTTGAATTTTTTGAATCCGAACATTCATGCCACAATAAAGACAATTACATTACAAATTATATTAGGTAGCATTCCACATCAAAAATTCTGTTTTTATCATTTACCTACTCGAGGACGAGCAGGAATTAAGCTTGGGGATGCTTGATACGTCTCCAACGTATCCATAATTTTTTATTGTTCCATGCTATTATATTATCTATTTTGGATGTTTAATGGGCTTTAATATACCTTTTTATATTATTTTTAGGACTAACCTATTAATTGAAAGCCCAGTGCAAATTGTTGTTTTTTGCCTATTTCAGTGTTTCACAGAAAAGGAATATCAAACAGAATCCAAACAGAATGAAACCTTCGCGAGGCTCGTTTTTGGAACAAACGCAATCCAGGAGACTTGGAGTGGACGTCAAGGGAGCAACGAGGCGGCCACGAGAGGCTGGGAGGCGCGCCCAGGGGGGTAGACGCCCCCCACCCTCGTGGGCCCCTCGTAGCTCCACCGACCTTTTTGCCTATATATACTCTTATACCCTGAAGACATCCAGGGGAGCCACGAAACCTATTTCCACTGCCGCAACCTTCTGTACCCGTGAGATCCAATCTTGGGGCCTTTTCTGGCGCTCCACTGGAGGGGGAATCGATCACGGAGGACTTCTAAATCAACACCATAGCCTCTCCGATGATGTGTGAGTAGTTTACCACAGACCTTCGGGTCCATAGTTATTAGCTACATGGCTTCTTCTCTCTCTTTGGATCTCATTACAAAGTTCTCCTCGATCTTCTTGGAGATCTATTCGATGTAATACTTTTTGCGGTGTGTTCGTCGAGATCCGATGAATTGTCGGTTTATTATCAAGATTATCTATGAACAATATTTATTCTTCTCTGAATTCTTATATGCATGATTTGATATATTTGCAAGTCTCTTCGAATTATCAGTTTGGTTTGGCCTACTAGATTGATCTTTCTTGCAATGGGAGAAGCGCTTAGCTTTGGGTTCAATGTTGCGGTGTCCTTTCCAAGTGACAGCAGGGGCAGCAAGGCACGTATTGTATTGTTGCCATCGAGGTTAAAAAGATGGGGTTTATATCATATTGCTTGAGTTTATCCCTGGACATCATGTCATCTTGCCTAATGCGTTACTTTGTTCTTATGAACTTAATAGTCTAGATGCATGCTGGATAGCGGTCGATGTGTGGAGTAATAGTAGTAGATGCAGAATCGTTTCGGTCTACTTGTCACGGACGTGATGCCTATATACATGATCATGCCTAGATATTCTCATAACTATGCACTTTTCTATCAATTGCTCGATAGTAATTTTTTCACCCACCGTAAAATATGCTATCTTGAGAGAAGACACTAGTGAAACCTATGGCCCCGGGGTCTATTTTTCCATCATACTAATCTCCCGTCAACTAGCTATTTCTGTCTCTGTTTATTTTGCAATCTTTGTTTCCAATCTATACAACAAAATTACCAAAACTATTTATCTTATTATCTCTATTAGATCTTACTTTTGCAAGTGGCCGTGAAGGGATTGACAACCCCTTTATCGCGTTGGTTGCAAGGTTCTTAATTTTTTGTGCAGGTACTAGGGATTTGCGTGTAGTCTCCTACTGGATTGATACCTTGGTTCTCAAAAACTGAGGGAAATACTTACGCTACCTTGCTGCATCACCCTTTCCTCTTCAAGGGAAAACCAACGCATGCTCAAGAGGTAGCAGTGAGCATCATGAAATTTGTGATGGAGGATGGTTGATGATGACGATGGCGACGATTTCCCCTCTCCGGAGCCCAGAACGGACTCCAGATCTGCCCTCCCGAGGAAGAACAGGGCTTGGCGGCGGCTCCATATTGTAAAACGCGATGAATCCTTCTCTCTGATTTTTTTCTCCCCGAACGTGAATATATGTAGTTGGAGTTGAGGTCGGTGGAGGTCTAGGGGGCCCACAAGGACAGAGGGCGTGCCCCAGTGGGGTGGTCGCGCCCTCCACCCTTGTGGCTAGAGTGTGGGCCCCCTTCGGTTGATTCTTTTGCCAATATTTTTTAATTATTCGAAAAATAATCTCCGTGAAGTTTCAGGTCATTCCGAGAACTTATATTTCTGCACAAAAATAACACCATTGCAATTCTGCTAAATACAGCATCAGACCGGGTTAGTTCCATTCAAATCATGCAAGTTAGAGTCCAAAACAAGGGCAAGAGAGTTTGGAAAAGTAGATACGATGGAGATGTATTACACGTCCACTCGGACAAATACCCCTTCCATGCAAAAGGGTGAAAACGAAGTTACTCTACGGATACAATGTACTCTTACAAATACCCCTTTCATCCAAAGCTAACGGTCAATGTAAGAAGTACTACTAGAACGGCTACTCCCTGGAGTGTCCAGCTTTTTTCTACAGTCGGCAGTTTCAAGGCCAAATTCATTCATCAGGTCGAGTGCACAAAGATTCGCTTGATTGGTCCAGTTCCAGGTTGAATTTGTTTACCGTGCCAAGTGCACGAAGATCAGTCCGACTGACTCAGCTCCAGGCTGAGCTTATTTACCATACCAAGCGCCTGAAGATCCATCTGATTGACTCAATGTCAGACTAAAAGATATTTACCGTACCGACTGCATGGAGGTTTACTAGAAGACTTAAACCCTCTGCCAGACTCATCTAGTCTGACAGAGGCTCGGGGACTAGACCTAGTGGGGTACTCAGTGTGCCCCCACTGGAAGAGAACTCAGAAATAAACATTTTGCTTGGTCAAGTCCAACATCAACATTCAAGTACAACAAACCCTAAAGACTCCAACCGACTACCAGCAATCAGTCGGAGTCTCGGGGACTACACCCTATGGGTGCGCTGATCGCGCACCCATAGAACAAAATTCTCAGTAATCTTTTACTCAATGCAAGACCAGCTCCATATCCTCAAGTACTACTCGACCTCCGAGCCAGAGAGGAAAAAGTTCAATCATTACCAGCTAACAAGATTTTTAGTTCTCTCAGACCCCCGCCAACTGCCGGCAGTCGATGGCGATCTCGGGGAGTACACCAAGTTGGTGCACTCAGTGTGCCCCCACTAGAGTAATCTTCACTCGGTACGGCCTGACCGGTCCGAGTGATGAACAACAAACAAACAAGTGCTAAGACTCCCGTTGACTACAATTTTTTTTATAAGGTGAGTTTACCGCTCCTTCGTGGACCTGTTTTGAACCTTCTTCTATGACTCAAAGCATGAAACTCAAAAGTTCGGATCTAGAACCGACTCGTATTTATGTTCCTCCGGGATAAGAATGGAATCTCTCCGAGAGAGCAGTCCATGTGTCAATCTTGTTGCCCAGATTTAATGACACACCCATACTCACATCATAAGTAAACCTCTTCCGAGAGATGAACGAATGTCACCAAGTTGCTCCTCATGGGCACTTACCCCAGATCAGTCGGGAAGCACAGTGCCAGAAGCCATTGAGATTTTGTTCAAACCTTGGTTGTCTGAAAGCACGATGACAGGTACGGAGTATTTCTGTAATCACTCGAGCGAAGTTGTGTCTTTCACAAACTCGTTTTGCAAAATCTCAACCGATTCGGGGGCTAATGTTGGGGATACACATAACAGGTAGGCCCATGAAGGGTCAAAATGTCATAAAGCATGGTGTCCACACAACAGGTGGGTCCAGATAAATCTCATTCAGACATACTATCCACTCGAACGCATCGACGTACCATCCACTCGGACGCATCGACGTACCATACACTCAGACGACAGGCAACCACTTGGCTGTATGACTCACTCGGGCGTGCGAAGACCAACAGTCGGCAGGGCAGTTGAAACGTCATCTTCATAGTGGAGGTTTCATAGTGGGCTGATATTATGGCATTGATGCTCTAATGTGTAACATAAGAGGTGAGGCGGTGGCGCACTCTATATAAGCCACCCCCACCGCATATCTCGACAGGTTCTCATTCTTCTCCCTCTACTCTCTCGCCATTAGTTTCAGGACTTAGCTCTGGCATGGGGATCTGTTCTCCTCTCCCTCTCTCTCATTGTAATCCTTGGATACATACTAGATAAAACAAAGCCTCTCCAGATCACGAGACGTAGGGTTGTTATCTATTAGGGTCTACCGTAGGGTGCATCGACTTCAAATTAAAATTTTCCTACACACAGAACAACCATGAACATGCTACGGGAATGGATCACAGATCGTTACGACTAGACGTGTAGTGCCGTGCAGCGGAAGAAGAGTTGGGGCAGTGCGTCCGCATGGTTCGTCTCCTCCCCATCCGATCTCCGTTGAATAGTCGGTCGCCGGATCCCACGTACAGGTTCGCTGGAGCGGCGCAAGTGCACCGCCTCTAACGGTATCCGTGCGTGCAGGAGGAACACCGTGCGGAGGACTGCTAGGTCCGATCACACAGTCGGCGGTGAGTGGAGGTGGCTATTCGCAACACATGCAAAACCTAGTGACAGCGCCGAAGTGATCAACCAAATGAGTGTGCCGCACCTCCACTATATATAGGCATCTGTCGCGGGCTCAACTCTTTGGCCTCGCAGAGATCCTAAAGCCACAAGTCTACTCGGCCACATCCGAATACAGCTCGGATCACATCTGACCAGTTTCCTCAGATCCGACCTCGTAGGTTCCTTCCCTTAAGCGCGTGACCCCTTAGGTTCAAGTCGGCTTGGTCACAGTTCGGATCACCTCCGAACTGCACGGTTGGTAGCGGCCTCTACCAAGGCGTGCCAACCACCAAGCATACTATGAAGCTTGTTAGGTGAACATGTACATCACACTTCCATTCCTTTTGCCGCACGATATATGTTGTCGGGCTCAAGGTGAGACTATCATCCTTATGCTAGCCCGACCTCTTTCTCGCTCCAGTGATGCCGACCACAAACCGGATTATCTCATAATCCTTGTCGCATGGCCATGCTTATCCTGGTCGGATCACACGAGGGGCCCAGAGTATATCTCTCCTGATCGGAGGGGCAAATCCCATCTTGCTCGACCATGTCTCGCAGCATTGGTCTGGACAAGCCTGAAACCTACCTTTGTAACTACCCAGTCACGGAGTAGCGTTTGGCCGGCCCAATGCAGTTATGTCACCATCCCGAGTATATGCGCCCGCTCTGGTCTTAGGACATAGAACGTATGTTGTACAAGAGAGTCACAGATGACATATCGATGCGTCTCATAGTCGGGTCTGTCCGACTCAGACCTTATCTCGACTCGGATCCGACTACGTCGAATCCGACCAGATCCTTCTGAGCCCATATTATCCGGTTAGCATCCAACGCTCCATGGCTAGTGAGACCAAGCCATCGACCGTGTCATATGCTAGTCTAGTCAACTGCGCGTCCACGCAGCCCTTTCGACTAGGGACCTGTTAGGACAGTAATCGTACAATGCATAGTCCCAGAAACAAGTCACGTACTTGCTAATATACATCATTGTTAATGTCCAAGGACTATCTTTATTCATAAACACATAGGAAATATCATCATACATGATTGCCTCTAGGGCATATCTCCAACAGTTATCTCCACCGCGAGAGGCCCGAGCTCGCTAAAACCATCGTGTCACCCATATGCATCTCGATAGATCATGCTCCTTTACCCTATCCCTTATTATTGTCGGAATCGTTCCCACGACAGCCCTCACTCGTTGAAGCATGGCATCTTCTCGACAAAGGCCCTCCCATTCGAGCAGTTGTACATGGCACCGCTCGGTAGGCAGCACAGCAGGCGCTTGGTCACCTGTCAGTAGCTGGAGCTCTGTGCACAACGTCTTGGAGGGGAGCGAAGGCACTTGGAGCCTCATGGGGTCGTCGGGGCCGGTGAAGGCCCACATTGGGTGAGAATGGCACTGGAGCGGAGCGATGCGTCGCTGGATGAACTCCCTCGCCACCATCGCCATTGTCACCCCTGCCTCCTTCAGCTTGGCCAGCCTATACAAGATACGCGCGAGCTGTCGGTCAATGAGCTCCACGTGTCCCCAGCCAGTGCTCTGCCGGCGCCAATGGGAGGAGAAGCAGGGGGCTGTGCACGGTGGCATCCACATACACCCACTGCTTCCGAAACCCCCTCGCATCTGGACGGAGCGTGAAGTCGATGTCGGAGCCAGCTGTCGCCGCCACTGCCTGGAACGACACACACCCCGAGCGTTGTCCGCTGTCGACCAAGTGGAGCGAGAAGAAATAGCGGAGCAAGGCCACGGATGGAGCAATGCCCATGAAGGCCTCGCACAAAAAGGTAAAGGCGGAGAGGAGGGTGATGGATCCGAGATCCGGATGCAGCGCTCGATACTCCTGGTTGATCACCGTGGACCGGTCCAGCACTGGTTCCGACCCCGGCGAGAGCTCCGCGGTCACACGGGCTTTCCTCTTCTTTGACCTGGGAGCCATGGCGGCGGAGTGGATTGGAGCTGGCGTGGAATCTGGCGAAGGAGGCGCAAACTCACAGGAAAGAGGAGGAGCAGAAGGCGAGCACAACGAGCAATGATGGATGGGCCGCATATGCCACGCAGTTTCCAAGTCAGGCGGTTGCCGAGGTGGCGTGGGGAAGTGGAGATGCCCATGTACCATCAAGTGCCATGCGTCGACCCGGTCCGCAGGCGATTGGGGCCCGCGGCGCTTCACCCTTGCCCTTTGGCTTCGCCCCGAAGCCATGTCCGAGCGCGCCTTGGGCCCAGGGGCTACTGTCGGTGTTCTGGGAACAAGGGTACCCAGACTTGCCTGCCTACGGCCCATGGCGTGGCTCCTTCAACTGCCTCGTACGGCCCATCTTCAGCACCAGCAAGAAAAGACCCTCGCGAGGAGCCAAGCCTCGCGAGGCGGACGACATCAAGACCTCTAGAGGGAGCGGCCTCCCCAGGCTGGCTCCCGAGGAGCGGAGATTTCTATGCAGGCACCCACCTCATGAGGTTGAGGTGACACTAGCCATGATGACCAAGGCCACGCGGGCACCAGCGAGCGCAGAGGAGCGGGTTTCCTCTTTAGTGCTAAGGAAGCAAGCCATGACGACCAAGGCCAGGCGGGCGCCAGCACGCGCAGGGTCCCGAGGAATCAGCCGTAGGTTTCCATTCTCGTGCAACAAGACCAAGACCGGCAGGATGGTAGGGCGGATGTCATCACCGAGCCCACCACAGTGTCCCAACCAGAAGCTTTGTAGGCGAAGACCACCTTTCGCCAGGATAGGATGTACTACTTGTCCCCCTTCAAAATTGGCCACTGTGGGATCCCTTCTCGCCTTCGTTTGGGGGAAGAGGACCAAGGCCACTATAAATATAGCTTAGCCACCACCATAGAAAGGGAGAGACCTCACTAGCTCACACCCACACTAGAATAGACCTCGTGAAGTTTTTCTTCCCTTGTACTAGTTCATACTCAGCCCCTCGCGAGGCTAATCCACCATAAAGCAGGAGTAGGGTCTTACACCGCAAGGTGGCCCGAACCTGGGTAAACTACTATGTCTCTCTTCTTTCTTGTTCATCGAGGTAGGCCGTGGGGGTGACGAACTGGTAGGCTGGAGAGGTTGAGTTCTTCGCACACACCCCAGACACTACAAAAAAAAGACACATCCATGACATTTTGGGCTGAACGAAAATTTTTCTGTCATTTATGACACTTCTATGACGATAATTGTGACAAAACCCGGTATCATCATAGATGTGGTGGGGTCCTACTTCTATGACAAAAATCATGACAGAAAATGGGCTTTTCGTCCTGGGCGGGCCAGGGACGCAGCTGCATGACATTCTTTGGGCCGTCCATGACGAAAAAACCATGGTAGAAGCGAGGGCGAGGAAAATATCGGGGAGTTCCCAGTTACGGTGGGTGGTCGGGGGCCGAGCGATGCCCGTTTCTCTCGTACCTACGCGCGTGTGTGCGAGGTGTTGGGCTCTAACTAAACCCGAGCGATTGCACTGCAGGCTACGTGTTACTGAACCCGAGCGATCGATCGATCCCTTGCTGTGAACTGAACCCGAGTGTGATTCCTTCGCTACTGCTGCTAACTGAAGCCGATCGATGCTGCCTCTTGATGAACAGTGAGCGTTGTTGAGGGGGTTTGGATGAACAGTTCCCGGTGGGGGGTTGGATGAACAGGACCCCGTGGTAGTAGAGGCCGTTGCCGCTGGATGAATAGTACCCAATCGATCGAGCTGGTGGAAGAGCAGGACCCCGTGGAGGGCTGGATGCACAGGACCCCGTGGAGGGCTGGTTGAACAGTAGCCGGTGGAGGGCTAGTTGAACAGTAGCCGGTGGAGGGCTGGATGAACATAGCCCGTGGAGGGGTGGTTGAACAGGACCCCGTGGAGAGGGCCGGTTGAACAGTAGCCGGTGGAGGAGCACGCGGTGGAGGCTGGATGAACAGGCCCGTGGATGAACAGTCGCAGGTGGAGGCTGGAGGAGGTCGACGGTGGATGAACAGTAGCCCGTGGAGGCAGTCGACGGTGGAGATGAATAGTTTCCCGTGGAGTCCCATTTTGCAGTATGCCACACCCCTCCTGTCGTGGTTTTGTCACGACAGATGTCCTAGAGAAAGGACTTAGTCGTGGAGCCATTGCTACGGGTTAGCTTAAAGGGGTTAAAGCGGACAAGGGACGCAAGAGAGTTTTATACTAGTTCGTCCCCTTACGATGAAGGTAAAAGCCTACGTCTAGTTGTGATGGAATTGATGGGGGTTCGATGACCAGGGAGCGAATACGCTTTGCCTGAGTCTCGAGTTGTTGTCTGTTGTCCCTGAACCGCCGCCGGGTCGTCCCCTTATATACATGGGTCGACGCCCGTCAGTTTACAGACTCCGAGGCCGGCTCATAATCGTGTCCGACTCGGTCTCTGCTACTTCTATCTTACAACACAAGTTTACATCTCAATGCCGGTTTGTGTCTACAGGCCTTAAACCGGCTTTGGGCCCTGGGCCTTCATGAAGCGTCACCGTCTGTCTTCATGGGCTTCAGATACAGATGAACTACTTATGAAGTTAACCCGGCCTCTCCTGGCCGGTTTACGCCCAGTGGTAATATCCCCAACATTAGGCCCCAGATTGATTTGAACTGGTTCATGTCAATCCTCAATACTTAAGAAAATTTCTTCTTCAACATCTTCACACAATCTTGTAAACCGCCATGACATCATTTTCTAGGATCATGGTAAACCGCCGTGACGTCACCTGTCATTAACGAGCCTCCGACAATCGAGGCGACAGCATCACCTCATATCCAAAAATCCGGCTCCTCGATTTTCGCATCTGTCGTTTATCTCCCTTATAAATAGGGCCAGGGGGTCTTTCCATTTTCCCCCTCGTGCCTCTTCGCTTCATCGTCATCCTCGCGACGCCCGACCCTTCGACCTCGGCCGCCGCCGTCAACCTTCGACTGCTGCACCAACCTTGGCCGCTGCATCGACCTGAACGTACCAGAGCTCCTCCGCGCGCCGCCGCTGCTCAACAGCATCCGTAAGTCTCCCCTTTCTCTTACCATAGATCTGCACTTAGGGTTTCTGTCGTTCATCAGTGTTCGTCGCCGCCCTTCTTTTTCCTTATTTATATCCATGGATTAGATCCAAAAACCACATAGATCTCGCGCGGTAGTAGTTTAAGCCACATAGATCTCGCGCGGTAGTAGTTTCAGCACCTGTTTGATATCCAACTCATCTTAACTTGGTGAACTTTTAGTACGCTGGAATTTAGGTCAGAATATATTTTGTTTTCCTACGCGCGGTAGATCTGAAATTACCATAGCAAGATGTGAAACTTGTTTCTTCCTTCACTTACACACTTTGAATACCAGATTGGCCGGTTTAACTTCACAGAAAAAATGATGACCCGGTAGATACCATTAGTCCCCTGTTGAACCGTCAATGCATTATACCGTTCCATTGTCAGACTCCGGTTTACGAATAACCAAATCCGGTTTACCAATATGCTTGTATCCTCATACCGCTGTATAGTTGTCCACTGTAAATCTTAAACCGGTAATAATCATTTTTCAGATTTTCCTTGTCATGGCTAAACAAGTCTATGAGTGCAATTGGGCTCCCTCTCGAGTAACCGAGGAGCAGTTAAACAACCTTGTTAAAACGGGCGCTTTAGCCAAGAAAGATGTCATCCACTGGAGGGTCCCTGGCCCGGAAAATCCTCCTACACCCAAGGATGGAGAGGTAGTCGTGTTTGCTGATCATCTCGGACGAGGTTTTAGCCCTCCCGGTTCAAAAAATTTCCGAGATGTGCTAGCCAATTTTCAGCTGCGCCCTCAAGACATCGGTCCCAACTCTGTTACCAACATCTGCCACTTCCAAGTATTCTGTGAAGTTTATCTGCAAGAGGAACCTACAGTCGAACTGTTTAGGGATTTCTTTCACTTAAACCGTCGCACCGAGTTCTCAGATGGACCCAATACGGAACTGGGCGGAATGGCGGTTCAGAAGAGGAAAGAAGTCACCTTCCCCCATCCCAAACTCCACAGTCACCCCAAAGAGTGGAACCAAACTTGGTTTTACTGCATGGATACCTCTCCATCTGACGAAAACCCCCTGCCGGGTTACCGCCCTGAACGCCTGAGCAACACACACCCGTTTCCTCAGAGGTTGACAGCAAGAGAACGGGCCAACTATGCTCCCCAACTATCAAAGCTTAGAGCCTTCATGGCGAACGGTTTGACAGGAGTTGATCTTGCTCGTTGCTGGATAAGCTGGAGCATTCTGCCCTTAAGCCGGCGCCCCGGTTTGATGTGTGAGTACACGGGGAGTTTGAAGGATGCTCAGCGGCACATTGACATTCAGCTTACAGACGAAGAAGTCACTGAGGCTGTAAAGAAAATACTGAACGAACCGGAGGCCGTCTGTGCCCAAACCGGACTACTCCCTTTCTGCACCTTCAACAAACCACCAGCTGTAAGAATCATATAATCCTTTGTATCTGAATTTGCTTCTGTCCAAATATTCTCTGAAAGTGTGATTATTTTCTGACAGGGTGATGATCCGTTCTGGAACAAGAAACCATCACAAGACAAACCGGCGAAGCCGCAAGACAAACCGGTCAAGCCAGTTCGTCCAAAGACCAAGGTTGTTAAGAAACCTGCCAAAAGAAGGACCACCGCATCCTCCGATCTACCCGCTGATGACGATGTGCGTAATCCGGAACCAGAGGTAGAACTTGACTCTCTTGGTTCATTTTTCGTACATCTCATTGACAATGATTATTATCAGGACGACGCTGAAGGTAGTCACGCTGAGGACGTAGAGGTAACCATTCTTTCCTCCGATTCAGATCCTCTGCCAACACCAAAAATCCGTCAAGCAAACCGGAAAGTAAAATTTTCTCACCCTCTTGCTTACTTGGACCCAAACTTTCTTTTGAAGACGCAGCAGCACGAAGCTCGCCGTACAACCCGGCACAGCGGCCAGGTAGTTACCTCCGCCGGTTTACCGAACAGTCCGGTTCGGAAACGCCGATCAGAGGTCTCTTATCCCATTGATACTTCATGCCCAAAAGCAGGTTGTTTTCGCCAGCCTCTTAACCCGTCTGATTCAAATTATCAGGGTACTTCTCACTCATCCTCTGGCGAGTCATCGGCCACACAGCTTCCACCCCTCAAAACAGTTCCTGGGTGAGCTATGCACATGTCTTTACTCTTGATGTGTTTTACATACTGTACTGATCCTTATGTCTATCTTTTCTCAGCGCCAAGCCAAGACCCAGCAAGAAAGCTCGGTTAAACAAACCGGCTGATGATAATGTAGCTGCTGAACCGGAAACAACTCCAGAGGCGGAAGAAACCGATGTTGACGCCATGCTTCACGATCCGCCGCCTCAAGACCATGACTTCCTTGCTGAACAAGTGCAAGTTGACACTACCAGCCATGCAGACCGGCCAGCCAGCCCTGTCCGAACTGATGACAAACCGGTCAGTCCAGTTAAGGACACTGATAAACCGCCAACTCCGGTGAAGGCTGCTGATGAAGAAGATGATGATATTATGATTACTGGCACTGGCCACACCACTCCTGGCAATCCTGTAGCTTTGTCAAAGCATACTGCCAAGGATGATCTCTCTGCTATCGGCAAAGGCAAATGGAATGCCGATTTATCAAGCTACGCCCATCTCAATGCTCAAGACATTCACTCTGGCTTCTTGAACCGTCTGTATACCAGCCGTGATTATGAAGCTAGTTTGGTAAACTTGATGAAGGAGCGATATGAGGTAACTACCATTTTTCTCTTTTGTCCAATTGTAGTTTATCAATTCCTAGTAGCCCCCAAGTGACGGTTTATGATACCGATCTAAACCGGGACTTTTGTCATAACTTATCTTTGCATATTTAGCCTCCAGGGACCGGATTACCTCGTTAAGATGAACCGGTTTCTTTAAAATTTGCCATACTGCTCTTTCACCGGTATAGCCCCCAAGGGCCGG
Organism: Triticum aestivum; assembly: GCF_018294505.1. Lineage (NCBI taxonomy): Eukaryota > Viridiplantae > Streptophyta > Magnoliopsida > Poales > Poaceae > Triticum > Triticum aestivum. The sequence goes on from NC_057799.1 coordinate 240,061,796, forward strand.
TTTAACTTTATAAAGATGAACCGGGACTGTAGAAGAACTCCCATACCAACAGCTTTTTGAGCAAATACACATTAGCCCCCAAGTGCCAAGATTAATACTTGTATTGTGCTTGGGACTTGTAGAAATTTCTGATCAAGAGCAAACATGCATTAGCCCCCAAGTATCAAGGGCATAACTTGTTATGGGCTTGGTACTTCAAATATGTAATGTCAACTCATGATACATCTGTCCCTTTACAGGCGGAGCTGAGCAAGAAGGAACGCCAAACCGCTGATCTGCAAGAGAACATCAAAACCCAGCAAGCTGAAGCCTCCAAAGCGAAGGAAGAGTTGACCCGCGCTCTAGGCGCTATGGAGAAACTGAAAGAGGGCTTCAACAAAGAGCGGGCGGATTGGGAGACTGAAAAAGCCGCTTTGATAAAAAGGGCTGAAAACGCAGAAGCCGCTCTTAAACCGGTGGTTGACGAGCTGACTGGTGTAAAGCGGCAAGTGCATGCTATGACCGCTGCTGTGTTTGGTAAGCATCCTTCCTTTATGCTTTCAACATATCCTCCCATGCGTTGCCGGTTTACTGATGTTTGTAATGATACAGGAACTCGCATTAGCCATCTGGGCTCTGATGTGCAGAAGAAGTTGAAAGCTGCCTACACGCTGATAGAGCAACTGTATACCGGCGCACAACGGATTATCTGCACCGCTTCTCACAATAAGCCACCCCCGACGTTGATCAAGGATACCTTAGACAGGCTATCTATGCTGCCTGCCCGGATAGAAGAGCTGAAGCGGTCTGCTGCAAGGGCTGGCGCTCTGACCGCACTAACCCGGGCAAAAGCATGGGTGCCTGATCTTGATCCGACGGACGTGGCTAAAGGCTACCCAAGCTTAAAAGAAGACGGATCAGAGTTTGGCACTGAAGATCTCCGCGCCATAAACCGGGAAGTACGTCCACTGGCTTGTCAACTTGCTGAAGAGGCTGATCTTTCATTTTACCAGGCGAGCTATGATACCAATAACAAGCGGGTTGCTGCACCAACTCCTGAGGCTCAAAACCTGATCCCTCCAATCCGTAAGCACACTTATGCCCCTGACATTGAACCGTCCACCCTTATAAGCGACGAAGCTGTTTTCCAAGCTTTAACCGGGATCGACTGGACAACTGTTGACTTCCAGCCGCTGGGTAGAGACGAAGAAGATGAACCGGTGCAAGATGATCCGCAGCCGTCAGGTCAAGCTGCTCAGCGATCATAACCCGGGGCCCGGTTTAATCTTCCATACTGCAATGTTTATTGAGAAACAATTATTCCTTTGGGCACTGAAACGCCTTGTAATGCCTTCGTGCATATTTATCTGCAACTGATGCGTGTTAATCCGCCATGCTTGAGATATGATGTTCATAATCCATAGCTATTTATTCCAGTTGTTCCTGCAGATAAAAAGCTTAAAGCGCCCTGGCGGTTTACCACTGGGCGGGTCATGATACCCAACTATATATATGACCAAGGTTATAACCAAGGTTGTAAAGATAACCAAATATGGAAATATATGATACCTGCGACCTTTAGGCATAGTGTTGGCTGACCTACCTTGTAATGAGGGTAATAACCTTAATCCGGAGTAAAAGTATCTCCTGTTATATAATGCCGGTTTACAACAAAACCGTTCTGGGTTGTGATAAACACCGGTTTATTCCATGCTGGTGACTATGAGTCAAAACCAGACCGGGCTGATAGTCTCCGGATTATAAATTGGTCATGTACTGACAACTTGTAGTTGACAGCCTAACCGGGTTGATAAACACTGACTTGAAAACATCACAAATCTTAGCAAAAGAAAAAGAAACTTAGCAAAAGGCAAATAAAACCGTTGTAGTCGAGGCTTTTCACGGGCTGCCAGACCCCAAATTTGATCAAGAGGCGTTGCTATGGTTCGGGTTCGACCAAGCCCCCAAGTGATGCTGTGCCATTACGCCGATCAAGAGGTGTTGCTATGGTTCGGGTTCGACCAAGCCCCCAAGTGATGTTGTGGCATTACACCGATCAAGAGGCATAGCTATGGTTCGGGTTCGACCAAGCCCCCAAGTGATGCTGTGGCATTGCACCGATCAAGAGGCGTAGCTATGGTTCGGATATGACCAAGCCCCCAAGTGAGGCTGTGGCATTACGCCGATCAAGAGGCGTAGCTCTGGTTCGGGTTCGACCAAGCCCCCAAGTGCTGTGGCATTGCGCCTATCAAGAGGCGTAGCTATGGTTCGGATATGACCAAGCCCCCAAGTGATGCTGTGGCATTGCGCCGATCAAGAGGCGTAGCTATGGTTCGGATACGACCAAGCCCCCAAGTGATCTAATATCAAGCTTTAAGAAGCTAAATCAAGGGGTAAACCGGACGCCGCTTTGCAAGCTCCATGTAACCACATGTAATGTAAGAAAACAACAGATATCCCGCTTTAGCTGAGGTTTCGGTTTATTATATTGATCATAATATATACAATGTCATAATATGTACATAAGCAGAGCCTGTAGCTGAAGTATAGTAGGGCCGAAGATGAGCAATATTCCACGGCCGGTTGGTCTCCTCCTCCGATTTACGTGAGTCTTTGCGCTCTCGAACATCGATTAGGTAGTACGACCCATTGTGCAAATCCTTGCTGACCACAAAAGGTCCTTCCCAAGGGGGGATAGCTTGTGCATATCCGTCTGATCCTGGATGAGTCGAAGCACCAAATCTCCTTCTTGAAAGGTTCTGGTTCTAACCCGGCAGCTATGATAATGACGCAGATCTTGCTGATAAATCGCCGAACGGGCTGCCGCCATGTCACGCTCTTCATCTAACAGGTCAAGAGCTTCCTGTCGTGCCTTCTCGTTATCCGCTTCAACATATGCCGCTACACGAGGCGAGTCATGACGGATGTCACTAGGAAGAACCGCTTCCGCTCCATAAACCATGAAGAACAGCGTGTAGCCTGTCGATCTGTTGGGTGTGGTATTGATGCTCCATAACACTGAAGGTAACTCCTCAACCCAACAACCCGGCGTCCGTTGCAAAGGAACCATAAGCCGGGGTTTGATGCCTCTCAAGATCTCTTGATTGGCCCTCTCCGCTTGACCATTGGACTGGGGGTGAGCCACTGATGACACGTCAAGCCGGATGTGCTCACGTTGACAGAACTCCTTCATGGCACCCTTTGACAGATTGGTACCATTGTCTGTTATAATGCTGTGTGGAAAGCCAAACCGGAAGATCACCTTTTTGATGAATTGAACTGCCGTGGCTGCGTCACACTTACTAACTGGCTCTGCCTCCACCCACTTCGTGAACTTATCAACCGCCACCAAAAGGTGGGTCTTCTTGTCCTTGGACCTCTTGAAAGGCCCAACCATATCCAGCCCCCAAGTTGCAAACGGCCAGGTGATTGGAATCATCCTCAATTCTTGAGCTGGTACATGAGCACGCCGTGAGAATTTCTGACAGCCATCACATCTTTTAACCAAGTCCTCGGCATCAGCATGAGCTGTCAACCAATAGAAACCGTGACGAAACGCCTTGGCCACCAAAGATTTTGAACCGGCGTGGTGTCCACAATCTCCTTCGTGGATCTCACGCAAAATTTCACGGCCTTCCTCAGGAGATACACAGCGTTGAAACGCCCCTGTCACACTGCAATGATGTAACTCTCCATTGATAATAGTCATGGACTTGGACCGCCGGGTTATCTGTCTGGCCAAAGTTTCATCCTCTGGTAACTCGCCCCGGTTTATATACGCCAGATACGGAACCGTCCAATCCGGGATAACATGTAGAGCTGCCACCAACTGAGCCTCCGGATCAGGAACAGCCAAATCCTCTTCACCAGGGAGCTTGACGGACGGATTATGCAAAACATCCAGGAAGACATTAGGTGGAACCGGTTTACGTTGGGAACCCAGGCGGCTTAAAGCGTCTGCCGCTTCATTCTTCCGCCGGTCCACATGATCCACCTGATAACCTTTGAAGTGACCTGCAACAATATCCACCTCACGACGATATGCTGCCATTAGTGGGTCCTTGGAATCCCAAGTGCCGGACACTTGTTGAGCCACCAGATCCGAGTCACCGAAGCACTTAACTCGGCTGAGATTCATCTCCTTAGCCATCCGAAGACCATGGAGTAAGGCCTCATATTCAGCTGCATTATTAGTGCAAGGGAACATTAAACGGAGAACATAACAAAACTTATCACCTCGTGGGGAAGTTAACACGACTCCAGCCCCCGAGCCCTCCAATTGCCTGGACCCATCAAAATGAATAGTCCAATAAGTGTGATCCGACTTCTCTTCTGGTGCTTGTAATTCTGTCCAATCATTGATGAAATCCACAAGTGCCTGAGATTTGATCGCCGTTCGGGGTATGTATTTCAACCCGTGAGGCCCGAGCTCGATAGCCCACTTAGCAATCCGACCAGTTGCCTCCCTATTCTGGATTATATCCCCCAAAGGAGCAGAGCTGACGACCGTGATGGGATGACCTTCGAAATACTGCTTAAGCTTTCGGCTTGCCATGAAAACCCCATACACCAATTTTTGCCAACGCAGGTACCTCTGCTTGGATTCAATGAGTACCTCACTAATATAGTAAACCGGCCGCTGAATCGGATATTCCTTTCCTGCCTCCTTGCGCTCCACCACAATAGCCACACTAACAGCCCGAGCGTTAGCTGCCACATATAGCAACAATGGCTCTTTGTCAACCGGAGCAGCGAGAACCGGCGGATTAGCTAGCTGCCGCTTTAAGTCCTCAAACGCTGCATTAGCGGCGTCAGTCCAGACGTAGTTATCCATTTTCTTCAACATCTGATACAAAGGGATGGCCTTCTCGCCAAGGCGACTGACAAAACGGCTCAACGCGGCAATCCGGCATGCCATGCGTTGAACATCATTGATACACTTCGGTTTAGCTAAGGAGGTGATGGCTCTGATCTTTTTCGGATTAGCTTCAATGCCCCTGTTAGACACCAAAAAGCCCAGGAGCTTCCCTGCAGGTACACCAAAGACACATTTGGCCAGATTAAGCATCATTTTATAAACCCGCAGGTTATCAAAGGTTTCCTTCAAGTCATCAATCAATGTCTCCTTCTTCCTTGATTTTACCACAATATCATCCACATAGGCATGAACATTGCGGCCGATCTGTTTATGAATACAATTCTGCACACACCGTTGATAAGTTGCCTGTGCACTCTTGAGCCCAAAGGGCATGGACACATAGCAGAAGGCTCCAAAGGGAGTTATGAAGGCTGTCTTCTCCTGGTCCTTAACTGCCATTTTGATCTGATGATAACCAGAATATGCATCCAAAAAACTTAAACGCTCACAACCCGCCGTAGCATCAATAATTTGATCAATACGGGGGAGGGCAAAAGGATCTGCTGGACAAGCTTTGTTGAGATCTGTGTAGTCCACACACATACGCCAAGTGCCATTCTTCTTGAGGACCAGCACCGGATTAGCCAACCACTCAGGATGGAATACTTCAATGATAAATCCAGCCGCCAAGAGCCTGGCTACTTCTTCTCCAATAGCTTTGCGTCTTTCTTCATTGAACCGGCGGAGAAACTGCTTGACCGGTTTATACTTAGGATCAACATTGAGAGTGTGCTCAGCGAGTTCTCTCGGTACACCAGGCATGTCAGAAGGCTTCCATGCAAAGATGTCCCGATTCTCACGGATGAACTCGATGAGCGCGCTTTCCTATTTCGGATCCAAGTTAGCGCTGATGCTAAACTGCTTGGACGAATCACCAGGCACGAAGTCAACAAGTTTAGTCTCATCAGCCGATTTAAACTTCAGGGCCGGATCATGCTCCGTAGTTGGTTTCTTCAACGAAGTCATATCTGCCGGATCAACATTGTCCTTGTAAAACTTCAACTCCTCTGTTGCACAAACCGACTCAGCATAAGCCGCATCACCTTCCTCACACTCCAGAGCAATCTTGCGGCTTCCATGCATGGTTATAGTTCCCTTGTGACCCGGCATCTTGAGCTGTAGATAGACATAACAAGGTCGTGCATAAACTAAGCATAAGCTGGCCGTCCAAATAGGGCATGATACGGGCTTATGATTTTTACCACTTCAAAGGTCAAGGTTTCTGATCTCGAGTCATGCACATCTCCAAAAGCCACCTCCAGAGCTATCTTAGCAACAGGATATGCCGACTTACCAGGCACCACACCATGGAACACCGTATTGGACGGTTTAAGATTTTTATCTGTTAGCCCCATGTGACGGAAAGTTTCATAATAAAGGATGTTGATACTACTCCCTCCATCCATGAGTACCTTAGTGAACTTATAACCTCCCACCTGAGGTGCCACCACCAGAGCCAGATGACCCGCATTGTCAACCCGGGGTGGATGATCTTCTCTACTCCACACAATGGGCTACTCGGACTAGCGCAAATAACGGGGCACCGCCGATTCAACGGCATTCACCACCCTTTTATGAAGCTTCTGATCGCGCTTGTCCAAGCTAGTGGTGAAGACATGATAGTGTCCGCTATTCAACTGCTTCGGGTTGCTCTGGTAACCCGACTGCTGCTGCTGCTGCTGATTGCCCTGATGATTATAGCCACCTTGGTTACCTTGATTACTTTGATTGTTATGTCCACCCTGATTGCCATGGAATCCTGAACCGGAATTTCCTCCGCCATAACCCGGCCCATGAGAACCAGAGCCCGAACCGCCTCCTAATCCATGATCATACCGGAAAGAATCAAAATTTTTGAACTCTTGCATGATGTAATAATCTTTCCAGAGGTGTGTAGACGGTTCCTCCTTCGTCCCATGCTTTGGACAGGGCTGGTTCAACAGGTACGACAAACGGTCCGGATTAGGATTCGGCATTCCACTGCGCCGGGGCGGTTTACCCTTACGCCGCTGGCCCTTGTCGTGTGTATTAGTGTTAGCCACAAAGTCTAAACCGTGGTCCGCTTTACACCGCCGCCGCCGTTTCCATGACCCGCCGGGTTGTGGTGCTGCCCCTTGGCGTTGCCGCTCTTCTTTCCCTTCCCTGTCTTATCATCGTCAGACTCGGGATCCTTGGTACTATCAGAGTCGGCATACTTCACCAGTGCAGCCATGAGGGTTCCCATGTCATTACAATGACGTTTGAGCCGTCCCAACTTCAACATCAAGGGTTCAAACCGGCAATTGCCTTCCAATGTTAAAACTGCGCTGTCAGCGTTGATGCGGTCTGATGAATGCAAAATCTCCGAAACCCGACGCACCCAATGGGTTGTTGACTCTCCTTCCTCCTGGACACATGCAGCTAAGTCCACAATTGACATGGGCTGCTTGCATGTATCCTTGAAATTCTGAATAAACCGGGCTCTCAACTCGGCCCATGACCTGATGGAATTAGCCGGTAAGCTCTTTAGCCAAGTGTGGGCCGTTCCTTCTAGCATCATGGTGAAGTACTACGCACATGCCGCATCATCCACGTCCAGCATCTCCATGGCCATATCGTAGCTTTCAACCCATGTTTCAGGGGATAACTCGGCGGTGTAATTCGGCACCTTGCGCGGGCCCTTGAAATCCTTGGGCAGGCGCACATTGCGCAACGCTGGGACAAGACATGGCACTCCCAAGGAACTAGAGGTAACTCCTGGTTCCATCAATGTGGTTGGACGAACCAGAGTAAGCTGACCGGCCTCGTGCTGCGCCGCTAACTCGGCCTCTCTGCGTGCCCGAGCCCGGTCCACCACCTTCTGAGCATCACCAGCACCACCCGCCGGGTTATGGCCACGGGGCGGATCACGATTCCGCGCATTGCTTGATACTGCCGGTTCATCCATGCGCCTATGTAACTCCGGCTTGGATGGGGAGTGGAATGAATCCGATCGCGACTATATGAATAAGCCTCCTCTTCAGGACTTCGTTCGACGCACTCTGATCTAGCATAATCCGGTAAGCTTGTGCATCCAAAGCGGCCCGCCCCGTGGCTATCCTGGTATCCTCAGCTCCTAAGTCGGCTTTTGCCTGGGTGATCTGATCTTTCACTTTCGTGATTTCCGCATTATGTGCATCCTGATCCGCCGGGTTAACCTCCGCCGTCAGCGTTGCCAACACATCAAACAAATCAGATAGAACCTCAGCTGGTGGTCGCACAGGGCCTCCTGCCCTAGCCGCTGCCGCCACTGTTGATCCGGAAATCATCGCCGCGGCGGTCGAGGAGTGGAGCGATGGTTGCGTGCCGGCCATGAAGATCGCCACCCGGTTTGGTAGATCGAAGGGGTCCGGAATACTGTCGCCATCGGAACAGCCCCCAATCCGGCCATCTTGTAACTGATATAACGACTCGGTCTCTCCAGTCGATGACTCATCGTCGGAATAAACGACGGTCTCACCACCAGATTCCGATCTATCCTCAGATTCACCTCCATGGATAACTCCCACGAAGGCACGCTTCATGACAGGCTTGACCCAGGCAGATCTCGCACGCTGAGCCGTTTCGACGAGGTCGGTGCAGATGTCCGGCTCAGGGCCCGGTTTGCCGATCTTGCCAATGAAAACATGTATGCCACCAAAGGGGACCCAGTACCCGTACTCGATTGAGCCGGCCTCGGGGCCCCAGCCTGCATCGTCGATGTAGAGCTTGCCGCGACGACTCTTGGTCATCAGGCCCACAGCATAACCCTTGAGTCCTTTGAATTTGCCCTTCCGGGACTTGAAACCATCGTGCGATAGCCCCACGGTGGGCGCCAACTATCGTGGTTTTGTCACGGCAGATGTCCTAGAGAAAGGACTTAGTCGTGGAGCCATCGCTACGGGTTAGCTTAAAGGGGTTAAAGCGGACAAGGGACGCAAGAGAGTTTTATACTAGTTCGGCCCCTTACGATGAAGGTAAAAGCCTACGTCTAGTTGTGATGGAATTGATGGGGTTTCGATGACCAGGGAGCGAATACGCTTTGCCTGAGTCTCGAGTTGTTGTCTGTTGTCCCTGAACCGCCACCGGGTCGTCCCCTTATATACATGAGTTGATGCCCGTCGGTTTACAGACTCCGAGGCCGGCTCATAATCGTGTCCGGCTCGGTCTCTGCTACTTCTATCTTACAACACAAGTTTACATCTCAATGCCGGTTTGTGTCTACAGGCCTTAAACCGGCTTTGGGCTCTGGGCCTTCATGAAGCGTCACCGTCTATCTTCATGGGCTTCAGATACAGATGAACTACTTATGAAGTTAACCCGGCCCCTCCTGGCCGGTTTACGCTCAGTGGTAATATCCCCAACAGCTCCCGATGAACAGGACCCACGTTTCGACCGTAGCGCTCCAACACAAGTCCGTTTCCTTCGTTTTGCGGTACGCCACACCCCTCCCGATCAACAGGACCCTGTTTCCACCGTAGGAGATCTGTTTCCTCTGTTTTGCAGTACGCCAGACCCCTCCCGATGAACAGGATCCCATTTCCACCATGGCCGGTCGAACACAAGGCCGTTTCCTCCGTTCTGCGGTACGCCATGCCTCGTTCCCATCGTCTGTTCCGTCCAAGCCGGTTGGCTCCCGATGAACACGATGACGCATTCCGTTCCAACCCAGCCGGTTGGCTCCCCATGAACACGACGACAATGACGCAGTTTTTCCGTTCCGGCCCAGCCATGTACACGAGCCCTGGCCGTACGTATGCGCGAGTAGGCATTCGAGACCCCGCCCGTATGTACATACGTGGTCGTATTTTCTTTCTTACACCCTGGCTGTTGTACGTACATGTACATGCTACGTGCGCGCCTCTACTACCACACGTGCGCGCCTCTACTACCACACGTGCCCTTCCTACACGGCCATGGTTCATCGCTGCAGCCTGCAGACAGACCAATCGACCAGTATGTATGTGACGCCCCCAATTTGACTGTACACTAATCATGCACGCAAATGTGTACGATCAAGATCAGGGACTCACGGGAAGATATCACAACACAACTCTAAAACATAAACAAGTCATACAAGCATCATAATACAAGCCAGGGGCCTCGAGGGCTCGAATACAAGTGCTCGATCATAGACGAGTCAGCGGAAGCAACAATATCTGAGTACAGACATAAGTTAAACAAGTTTGCCTTAAGAAGTCTAGCACAAAAGTAACAACGATCGAAAAGGAAAGGCCTCCTGCCTGGGACCTCCTAACTACTCCTCGAAGCCGAACTCCACGTAAAATCATCCTCGGGATCTCTAGCTCCTGGACTCCAGCATCTGGTTGCGACAACCAGGTATAGAAAGGGGAAAAGAGGGAGAAAAGCAACAGTAAGTACTCATCCAAAGTACTCGCAAGCAAGGAGCTACACTACATATGCATGAGTATATGTGTAAAGGACCATATCGGTGGACTGAACTGCAGAATGCCAGAATAAGAGGGGGATAGCTAATCCTGTCGAAGTCTATGCTTCTGGCCACCTCCATCTTGCAGCATGTAGAAGAGAGTAGATTGAAGTCCTCCAAGTAGCATCGTATAGCATAATCCTACCCGGCGATCCCCTCCTCGTCGCCCTGTTAGAGAGCGATCACCAGGTTGTATCTGGCACTTGGAAGGGTGTATTTTATTCAGTATCCGGTTCTAGTTGTCATAAGGTCAAGGTACAACTCCGGGTCGTCCTTTTACCGAGGGACACGGCTATTCGAATAGATAAACTTCCCTGCAGGGGTGCACCACATAACCCAACACGCTCGATCCCATTTGGCCGGACACACTTTTCTGGGTCATGCCCGGCCTCGGAAGATCAACACGTCGCAGCCCCACCTAGGCTCAACAGAGAGGTCAACACGCCAGTCTAAATCCTATGCGCGCAGGGGTCTGGGCCCATCGCCCATTGCACACCTGCACGTTGCGAGGGCGGCCGGAAGCAGACCTAGCCTAGTAGGCGTTCCAGTCCAATCCGGCGCGCGCCGCTCCGTCGCTGACGTCAAGAAGAGCTTCGGCTGATACCACGACGTCGGGATACCCATAACTACTCCCGCGTAGATGGTTAGTGCGTATAGACCAAATGGCCAGACTCAGATCAAATACCAAGATCTCGTTAAGCGTGTTAAGTTATCCGCGAACGCCGACCAGGGCCAGGCCCACCTCTCTCCTAGGTGGTCTCAACCTGCCCTGTCGCTCCGCCATAAAGTAACAGTCGGGGGCCGTCAGGAACCCAGGCCCACCTCTACCGGGATGGAGCCACCTGTCCTTTCAGCCCCCTCATCAGAATCACTTGCGGGTACTCAACGAGCCGACCCGACTTTAGTCACCACATGTGTCATGTATATAAGTATATAGTATATACCCGTGATCACCTCCCGAAGTGATCACGGCCCAGTAGTATAGCATGGCAGACGGACAAGAGTGTAGGGCCACTGATGGAACACTAGCATCCTATACTAAGCAGTAGGATAGCAGGTAAGGGTAACAACTGTAGCAACAATGACAGGCTATGCATCAGGATAGGATTAACGGAAAGCAGTAACATGCTACACTACTCTAATGCAAGCAGTATAGAGAAGAATAGGCGATATCTGGTGATCAAGGGGGGGCTTGCCTGGTTGCTCAGACAAGAAGGAGGGGTCATCGGTGACGTAGTCGACCACAGGGGCATCAGCATCGTCACGGGGTCTACCGAAGAGAAGAGGGGGGAGAAACAGTAAATACATAGCAAGCAAGTGCATAACAGGACAACAGGCAGAGCTAGACGTGTTCTAACGCGGTATGAGGTGATACCGGTGAAGGGGGGAAACATCCGGGAAAATATCCCCGGTGTTTCGAGTTTTCGGACAGATGAATCGGAGGGGAAAAGTTGCGGTTCGTTATGCTAGGGATGCATGGCGGACGAACGGACTGCCTAGCCGGATTCGTCTCGTCGTTCTGAGCAACTTTCATGTACAAAGTTTTTTCATCCGAGCTACGGTTTAATTTGTATTAATTTTAAAAGATTTAAATCATTTTTTATTATTTATTTAATTATTTTAAGGCAACATTATCCAGAACAGTGCACGCTGACGTCAGCATGACGTCAGCAGTCAACAGAGGAGTTGACTGGTCAACTGACGCGTGGGTCCCAGTTGTCATGGTCACAGTTTAACTAAACATAATTAATTAGTTAATTAATTAGGTTAACTAATCAGAGTTAATCAGGTTAATTTAACAGATCTAATTAAGTTAATTAATTAATTAATTAATTTATTTTTATTTTTATTCTCTTTTTTTAACAGAAGGGTGTGGGGCGGGGGCCCCACTGGGCAGTGGCCCATAGGGCCAAATGGGCGCGGGCGAATGGGCGACGGGCGCTGCCCGATCGGGCACATGCCCAAGGGCGCCCGAGCGTGGGCGCACGGCGGCCGTGGGCGCACGGCGGCCGTGGCCGCGGCCGGAGCAGCGGCGCGACGGGCCTAGGCGGGGCAGCGCGGTGGAGCAAACGCGCGGGACGAGCTCCGGCGCCCAGCGGTGTCGCACGCGAGCAGGGAGGAGAGTTCAGGGCGGCCGGGCTGCAGCGGGACAAGACAGGGCGAGCGGTCGGGCCAGAACGCGGCGCACACGGGCAAGGACGTGCGGAACGACGAGGAGAGGGAAGCAGGGGGATGGCGTTCTCACCCCCGTTGCAGGGGAGTTGGGCGGTGAGGCGTGATGGCACCGGCGATGGAGAGACGGGGACACGAGTGACAGGGACGAGGCATTCCGGCGGTTTCCGGCCACGGCGCGGTCACAAACGGGGCGGCGCCGGTGCGGAGGCGTCGGGGACACGGCGGGGCGGAGTCGAGTGGCGTCGTTGGCGACGTGGACGGCGAGCGCGTCGGGGCGCACGCGGCCGGCGGTGCCGCGGCGGGATGGCGCGATCCGCGCGCGGGGGCTTGCCAGGGAGTGGAGTGGGGGAGGCGGAGCGGTTGGGGGCTCCGGCGAGGTCGCCAACAGGACGCGCGAGGCCGGGGGGGTGGGTAGGAGGCGCACGGGGTGGCGTCGGCCCGATCCCTATCTGGATCGGGGGAGGGGCAGAGGGAGGACACGAGGGAGAGGGGGATCGTGGGGGGATAGGGTTTCGGGGGTGGAGGAGGGTTAAGTGGTGGGGGTGGGCCGGCCCGATCGGGCGGCTGGGGCCAGCTGGGCCACTTGGCCCAGCGCGGGGGGGGGGGGGGGGGGTTCTGTTCCTTTTTTTGTTTGATTGTCTTCTGATTTTATTGTGTTTCCTTTTCTTTTATTTATTTTCTTTTCTATTTTATTCTTTTATTTTCTATTTTATAAAATATAAATACAACTCCTAAATTAATGTTATAATTTATTCTAGTGCCCCAAAAAGTTTGACACCTAATTAAAATAGTTTGCATTATTATTATTTTTAAAAGGCATTTAATTAATTGTCATAGCTGCTGTTTTAATTACTTTAGAGCCTTTAAATTTTTTATAAAAGTGTGGTTTCTCCACAATAATTACCTATGCATTATTTGGCAACACCCCAACATTTTAGTTTTAATATTTGAAAATCTTTATCGTTTGACTTTATTTTAAGTTTGAATTTCAAATCGACTTTGAACTAACACGAGATTAACAACAGTAACCGTGGTGACGTGGCATCATTAACGTGGGATTACTGTAGCCTAATTATCCGGGCGTCACAATTCTCCTCCACTACAAGAAATCTCGTCCCGAGATTTAAGAGGGGAAGTGACGGGAAAGGGATTTGGTCACGAAATTCTAATGAGCGTTCTCGATCTTGGTTGCTCTTCTCGAAGCGGTTGATCCATTACGTTGATATCTTCATTTTCCTTCTTCAGGTCATCATGATGAAGCTGGCATCCTTTCATTCGGGAACTCCATCGTACTTACGACAGAGTAAGGGGGGTATTTTGGAAGAACGGACCTCTGCAAGGTTTACTATCTGGTCAATATCATCGGGGAAGGTGGCGGAAAGTAACTCTCGAACTAAATTTTAAGAAAAACCGAGAGCAAGTAAGAAAGTATCATGAGAAGTTTCAAACGGGTAGGCAATCGTTCGAAGCCTGAAACAAAGTGTGAAAGGGGTTCAAAGCAATCGGAATAAGTATTATGTCTGATGCCAGTATAGGTCAGTAGGACGGTGGTCCGTGAATTACATACGAGGCCACGCGCGATGAATAAATTTGGGAACAGGGGGTGCACAGGAGAGTCAAGTTTCGATCCTGTGGAACTGTGGGTTATGGGCCCACCATGTGGGTTAAAAGTAGGAAGGGCGGTGACATCTGGCACGATCATGATAGCAAGGCATGTCAGTGGGTAGCCTGTCAGTTATATGTCAGCAACATCGTTGGTACCAAGGGAGAGGGACGAAGAGAACCATTTTCCTGCTCGTTGAAACGAGGCGGACCATTAGGCAAAGTTCTCGTCCATCGGTGGTTACCGAAATGTCACCAACAATAGTAACAGGGTCTTACTGACAGAGTTGTACACCGAGGTGTTTACATAAGCAGGAGAATATTACTGCTTAGATCATATAGATCACCAGAAAGGTTAAACCAAACAATGGAAAGGAAAATATGATTATCAGATTAAACAGAAGAATGGAAAGGAAAATGTGTTTAAACACATATTTCAAGGGTATATCCTTCCCAAGGACAAGCTGAGCATGATATCCATGACAGGATATAATGTAGAAAACTCTTTAGGTAGGGGAGAGAAATTTCATGACATTACCCTTACAACGGTGTTTGGATAATTGAGCAGGAAACATTTAGCATTGGGCTTCAAATGTTCCTGTTGAAAATCGGAGTACCATAGACATGCTTCGAGATAGCATTGACATGGTCATTAGGTAAGATCAGGCTATGGATACACAAAGGATCCATCAGGAACAACTTATAGAGTATGTCTTACAATTTCCTCATGGAAGAATAGCTAACCTTGCTAAAAAGGGAAAACTTATAACAATAGGTCCTCCGGCTAGGTGGGTTAGGCATGACATTACCTTATCGGGTCATAAATAGACCAATGTTGTAACTCTTGGAAATATGTTCCAACCATCATATTTGACCGAGATTCAGATCTGATTGGTGTCAAGATAACTCAGACTCTGGATGCCTGAGGAGAAAGGCGCAACACAAATTGTCGAAACGACATCGAAGATTCTCGGGAGATGAACTATGGAAGCGAGTTCCGAAACAAGAGTCCATTAGTATACCAATGAGAGGATGAGGAGGTGGCTGGTTGACTCAGCGACAATCCATTGAGATTTCCAAAAGATGGATTTCCACAACTATGTGACCAAGGAGATAACATTAGCTAGATCGAATGATATAATGAGGTATGCTCGAGGACAACATACCCAATTAAACATTGGTTGAAAGGTGCACCCGAAATATGGGAGGGGTTGCACGACCAACGTCGGAATGGTGATTCAATAATCAATAGTCTAAGAATGAACGGCCGACCATTGACTTCAAAGCAATAGGGTTGCTAGAAGTTTTAAAATCCAAACAACACAGTTCACCTGTTGGTATCCCGGTTAGAATCAACACGTGAACCTGGAAATGAATGGAGATGGCGAGAAGTATTACTATATCAGGAATTCTTAAGAGGTGGGGCAATCCTCACAACATCCTTGACATGAAAGACAATAATACTTCAATGTAGAACATAACATAAGCTGGTTAGCAAGGAGCTCCATAACATGATCAAGTTTGTGATGAAAGGAATGTAAGGATGTTGTCGATGGTAAGTCAAATTACCAAGGAACGAGGATGGCACTTATCATCAAGAATTCCATTGATATCCTGGAAGGAGTCAAAATGTTGATGATGATCACGACATTTTGTTGTCGAGGGGATCCACGAAGAAGCAATTGATCAGTGACTGCATCAAGCAAAAGGACTGATGCAACAAAAGATTATTGGAGCCACAGATACTACACAAACTCGAGGTCAAGTTTGTTGTTCGAGGTGAAACGATATGACGAGGAAAATCAACGTAAGCTTAGCTCATCGTCGAAAGTGGTGCTCCGGGAATAAGGACCAGGTAGCACAGTTAAAATCATCAAGATAATGATATAGCCGAGCAGGCTAGGGATGACGTGATCGAGTACGAACTCGTAAGCAAAGGAGATTACTAAGAGTTGTTTAATCGTGATGCGGACTCGATTCAATTATCGATGTCCTTGAGTGTTTAATAACTCGGAGCCTGTGAAAAATTGGAATCAATGAGAATGTAATACTTGATGGAGAACTCATAATAAGTTATGCAGTTCCGTGATAATCTCGAGATACCAGGGGGGTAATACTCGACGACAACCCAAAGTAGAGGTTGGACTGGGGTATTGCTCTTCAGAAGACAATTACTTAAACTTGCATAGGAAATGGTATTTAAAGGAGAACATGGTCGGAACCACGATCGCAAAGGATCAATTCACCGATACCAGATGATATTATACCAGGGAAATAGTTATTATTATACGAAGCTTCCATGATAGGATCTACATCGTGTCCATGGGCATGAACACAAAGGTTCAAGGTCGACTCCCACTTCTCCAATGCATAACCTTTCATTCACTTCTCATTTTTCAAAGAAGTTGTAGTGTTGAAATTTTATCTGGCAAAATACCAGAAGAGTATGACTCATGAAAACTTTCGAGTTCACACATATTATGAAAGGCATAGGTTCAACCCATCAAGGCATCTTAGGAACATATACCACAAACTTCGGAGTAAATATTACAAGCTCGAAAGAAGAGCATTGTTCAAAAACAGATGATACAATTTACCAAAGGCATTATATACCCATGGAAAGGCTCACAAGGTTATTCAATATGAAGGACACTGTCGGATAAAATCCAACAAAGGAACCGATGGTCCACAAGGGATCTGATGTGAGCATCGGTACTCAACCAGAGGAAGAAGAATGCAAGGAGATCTGATTATAGAAACAACTGACTAACTCAAAGTTCAAATGCAAAAGAATTATGATTTCCAAATCAGGGGGTCAGAAGCAACGCTCTGATCAAGGATGGATAAGTTGAGTAGGCTTAGGGGTACAATCGATGGCAATTTGATAGGTCGAGATCCAGCTCACGTTTAAAATGACGTCTGAGCCGGAAGGATGAATTCTAGGATATGATTGAGGATTGCGAGCATTCGCAACAAATTGAATCAACGGACTCAAAATGATAATGACAAGAGATGCCAATAAGATTACGAGACTTATGGGATTAATCATAATGCAAGCAAACAAGAATTTCAAGAGCAATAGGCTCCTGAGGATTTTCGGAAGATCGAATAGTATTTTGAAGACTATTGTGGAATACTTGAATCAACTGGGGATGAGCGGATACTCGGTAAGTGCGAGAATTATCCGTAGGGGTATTCAGGTGACAAAGAACAGCAAGGCAGTAAGCTGAAAGGATTCTCGGAACAACAGAGAGAATTTTGGGGTATCTTGTAATAACAAGATCAACTGGGAAACATTGTATGAGTGGCGAGTATACGGGGTTATCCATAGGAGTTTATCGTTGAAAGGGAATTGCAAAAGCGATGAACACAAGTTCTCGGGTTATCAGCGGAGAGTATCTTCAGGGTCTTCACGTGGAACAGACGATCATCAGTAATAAGGGGCTCTCCGGGTGAAAGTGATAACGAGATCCTAATATGTTAGATTTAGCAAAATTCAAATAACCCGAATAGAAGAGAGATCAGAGTCCCAGAGTATAGACAAGGAGTAAAAGATCCTAGTACCACCCAATGGCGACGTGGGCCCGTAAGACACACAGCCATGTTAGTAAAAGTTTTGCAATGACTAGACTCAACTTCGGCCAAGGAGTTGGAAAGGGGACTCCTACAGGCAGTCGGCTCTGATACCAACTTGTGACGCCCCCGATTTGACTGTACACTAATCATGCACGCAAATGTGTACGATCAAGATCAGGGACTCACGGGAAGATATCACAACAAAACTCTAAAACATAAATAAGTCATACAAGCATCATAATACAAACCAGGGGCCTCGAGGGCTCGAATACAAGTGCTCGATCATAGACGAGTCAGCGGAAGCAACAATATCTGAGTACAGGCATAAGTTAAACAAGTTTGCCTTAAGAAGTCTAGCACAAAAGTAACAACGATCGAAAAGGCAAGGCCTCCTGCCTGGGACCTCCTAACTACTCCTCGAAGCCGAACTCCACGTAAAATCATCCTCGGGATCTCTAGCTCCTGGACTCCAGCATCTGGTTGCGACAACCAGGTTAAGAAAGGGGAAAAGAGGGAGAAAAGCAACCATGAGTACTCATCCAAAGTACTCGCAAGCAAGGAGCTACACTACATATGCATGGGTATATGTGTAGAGGACCATATCGGTGGACTGAACTGCAGAATGCCAGAATAAGTGGGGGATAGCTAATCCTGTCGAAGTCTACGCTTCTGGCCACCTCCATCTTGCAGCATGTAGAAGAGAGTAGATTGAAGTCCTCCAAGTAGCATCGTATAGCATAATCCTACCCGGCGATCCCCTCCTCGTCGCCCTGTTAGAGAGCGATCACCGGATTGTATCTGGCACTTGGAAGGGTGTATTTTATTCAGTATCCGGTTCTAGTTGTCATAAGGTCAAGGTACAACTCCGGGTCGTCCTTTTACCGAGGGACACGGCTATTCGAATAGATAAACTTCCCTGCAGGGGTGCACCACATAACCCAACACGCTCGATCCCATTTGGCCGGACACACTTTTCTGGGTCATGCCCGGCCGCGGAAGATCAACACGTCGCAGCCCCACCTAGGCTCAACAGAGAGGTCAACACGCCGGTCAAAATCCTATGCGCGCAGGGATCTGGGCCCATCGCCCATTGCACACCTGCACGTTGCGAGGGCGGCCGGAAGCAGACCTAGCCTAGTAGGCGTTCCAGTCCAATCCGGCGCGCGCCGCTCTGTCGCTGTCGTCAAGAAGAGCTTCGGCTGATACCACGACGTCGGGATACCCATAACTACTCCCGCGTAGATGGTTAGTGCGTATAGACCAAATGGCCAGACTCAGATCAAATACCAAGATCTCGTTAAGCGTGTTAATTATCCGCGAACGCCGACCAGGGCCAGGCCCACCTCTCTCCTAGGTGGTCTCAACCTGCCCTGTCACTCCGCCATAAAGTAACAGTCGGGGGCCGTCAGGAACCCAGGCCCACCTCTACCGGGATGGAGCCACCTGTCCTTTCAGCCCCCTCATCAGAATCACTTGCGGGTACTCAACGAGCCGACCCGACTTTAGTCACCACATGTGTCATGTATATAAGTATATAGTATATACCCGTGATCACCTCCCGAAGTGATCACGGCCCAGTAGTATAGCATGGCAGACGGACAAGAGTGTAGGGCCACTGATGGAACACTAGCATCCTATACTAAGCAGTAGGATAGTAGGTAAGGGTAACAACTGTAGCAACAATGACAGGCTATGCATCAGGATAGGATTAACGGAAAGCAGTAACATGCTACACTACTCTAATGCAAGCAGTATAGAGAAGAATAGGCGATATCTGGTGATCAAGGGGGGGCTTGCCTGGTTGCTCAGACAAGGAGGGGTCATCGGTGACATAGTCGACCACAGGGGCATCAGCATCGTCACGGGGTCTACCGAAGAGAAGAGGGGGGAGAAACAGTAAATACATAGCAATCAAGTGCATAACAGGACAACAGGCAGAGCTAGACGTGTTCTAACGCGGTATGAGGTGATACCGGTGAAGGGGGAAACATCCGGGAAAATATCCCCCGTGTTTCGCGTTTTCGGATAGATGAATCGGAGGGGAAAAGTTGTGTGCTCGTTATGCTAGGGATGCGTGGCGGACGAACGGGCTGCGTAACCGGATTCGTCTCGTCGTTCTGAGCAACTTTCATGTACAAAGTTTTTTCATCCGAGCTACGGTTTAATTTATATTAATTTTAAAAGATTTAAATCATTTTTTAGGATTTATTTAATTATTTTAAGGCAACATTATCCAGAACAGTGCACGCTGACATCAGCATGACGTCAGCATGACATCAGCAGTCAACAGAGGAGTTGACTGGTTAACTGACGCGTGGGTCCCAGTTGTCATGGTCACAGTTTAACTAAACATAATTAATTAGGTTAACTAATCAGAGTTAATCAGGTTAATTTAACAGATCTAATTAAGTTAATTAATTATTTATTTATTTAATTTTTTATTTTTATTTTTATTCTCTTTTTTTTAACAGAAGGGTGTGGGGCGGGGGCCCCACTGGGCAGTGGCCCATAGGGCAAAACGGGCGCGGGCGAATGGGCGACGGGCGCTGCCCGATCGGGCACACGCCCAAGGGCGCCCGAGCGTGGGCGCACGGCGGCCGTGGCCGCGGCCGGAGCAGCGGCGCGACGGGCCTAGGCGGGGCAGCGCGGTGGAGCAAACGCGCGGGACGAGCTCCGACGCGCAGCGGTGTCGCACGCGAGCAAGGAGGAGAGGTCAGGGGCGGCCGGGCTGCAGCAGGACGAGACAGGGCGCGAGCGGTCGGGCCAGAACGCGGCGCCCACGGGCAAGGACGTGCGGAACGACGAGGAGAGGGAAGCAGGGGGATGGCGTTCTCACCCCCGTTGCAGGGGAGTTGGGCGGTGAGGCGTGATGGCGCCGGCGATGGAGAGACGGGGACGCGAGCGACAGGGACGAGGCATTCCGGCGGTTTCCGGCCACGGCGCGGTCACAAACGGGGCGGCGCCGGTGCGGAGGCGTCGGGGACACGGCGGGGCGGAGTCGAGTGGCGTCGTTGGCGACGTGGACGGCGAGCGCGTCGGGGCGCACGCGGCCGGCGGTGCCGCGGCGGGGTGGCGCGATCCGCGCGCGGGGGCTTGCGAGGGAGTGGAGTGGGGGAGGCGGAGCGGTTGGGGGCTCCCGCGAGGTCGCCAACAGGACGCGCGAGGCCGGGGGGGTGGGTAGGAGGCGCACGGGGTGGCGTCGGCCCGATCCCGATCTGGATCGGGGGAGGGGCAGAGGGAGGACACGAGGGAGAGGGGGATCGTGGGGGGATAGGGTTTCGGGGGTGGAGGAGGGTTAAGTGGTGGGGGTGGGCCGGCCCGTTCGGGCGGGTGGGGCCAGCTGGGCCACTTGGCCCAGCGCGGGGGGGGGGGGGTTCTGTTCCTTTTTTGTTTGATTGTCTTCTTTTTTTGTGTTTTCTTTTCTTTTATTTATTTTCTTTTCTATTTTATTCTTTTATTTTCTGTTTTATAAAATATAAATACAACTCCTAAATTAATGTTATAATTTATTCTACTGCCCCAAAAAGTTTGACACCTAATTAAAATAGTTTGCATTATTATTATTTTTAAAAGGCATTTAATTAATTGTCATAGCTGCTGTTTTAATTACTTTAGAGCCTTTAAACGTTTTATAAAAGTGTGGTTTCTCCACAATAATTACCTATGCATTATTTGGCAACACCCCAACATTTTAGTTTTAATATTTGAAAATCTTTATCGTTTGACTTTATTTTAAGTTTGAATTTCGAATCGATTTTGAACTAACACGAGATTAACAACAGTAACCATGGTGACGTGGCATCATTAACGTGGGATTACTGTAGCCTAATTATCCGGGCGTCACAATGTACGTACATGTTCGCGACCAGAATGACAATGCTACGTATGCTTCGACCGGGTGTGTCCCGACTGTCAGGCACTTCCTTGCGTGTGAAGATGTAGCTGGTGGGTCCCAGCAGTCTGGGGGAGAATCATTTTTTGCCCGTAATATGGATGCACTTCCTTGCGTGCGAAGATGTAGCTGGTGGGTCCCAGCAGTCAGGGGGCGAATCATTTTTCTGCCCATAATATGGATGCACTTCCTTGCGTGCGAAGTTGTAGCTGGTGGGTCCCAGCAGTCAGGGGGAAACATTTTTTTTATGAAATACGGTGGCCCGTCTGGTGGGTCCCTACTGTCAGGTGGAGGAATAATTATTTTCCGCATAATAAGGAGTCACTTCCTTGCTACGGCCGTGGACCCAGCTGTCAGCCTCTCCATGTACAGTACTCTTCAGATGGAAGTCGGTCATTGACCACATTGACCATGCCGCGCCGAGAGCACCAAGGCGGTGGATGACGGCGAGGCCTAGGAAGGGGACGATGGGGAGCCGGGGAAGACGCGGCAGTGGATGCCCATGCGGAGAGGAGTACGAGGGTTCACTGGTTCGGCTCGGGTGTGAGGATGCCGTCACCGCAGGGCCTGGCTAGCTGTGGGAGTGGTAGGGGGAGGTGAGGCCTCTGTGGCAGCACAGCCGGCCACGAGAGGCAGGAGCAGGAGGCACGATCGGCGCTGCTTTGGGCGGCTGGAGCAAGAAGACCAGCGGTTGAAAAATCACAATGGCCGTTGGATGGACATCGTACGGTCACTACAGCTAGAATCATTTATATTGACTAAGTTGACAAAGCCCTTGGTATGCGTCAACTTAGTAGGCCCATAGGTTATCCTTCGAAACGGTGCGCCCCAGATGTCAAGGGGAGGAATCATTTTTTGGGCGGCTGAAGCTAGAATATCCGAGATTGAAGAAGAAGCACGACATCTGTTGGATGGACATCCAACGGACACAGCTGCTAGAATCATGTGTTGACTATAAGTTGACAAAGGCTTGCATACGCATCAACTTAGTAGGCCCACAAGTGTGTGGCAGAGAACTTATAGCCCATTTGCGATTTGTAAGAATGTACAGCCCATTTTTGAATTCTAATGGAATTTA
Organism: Triticum aestivum; assembly: GCF_018294505.1. NCBI lineage: Eukaryota > Viridiplantae > Streptophyta > Magnoliopsida > Poales > Poaceae > Triticum > Triticum aestivum. Next base: position 240,084,462 of record NC_057799.1, read on the forward strand.
CTACAGCCCATTTACAGTTTGTTAAAAGTACAACCCATTTTCTAGCTAGGACAACGATTAATAATTTCAACCAACCGTTCAAAACAGAATTCAATAAAATTTCCCACATTTTGATGGGATCCGAAATATTTTTATCCCGAAATTTCTAGTCAGATTATATACAATTTCAATATAAATTTGTATTACTTAAAAATCCAACGGAACATTGCGCGCGCAATAATTAATGAAATTAAAATTTTCAAAATCCAGAAATATTATTTTATAAAGTAATTACGTGTTTGGTGCATTTTTTATAGTTACAGCCCAGTTTTTATAATTACATTCCATTTATTATTTCTTCAAAGCCCATTTTCTTGTTAAGCCGAATGCATCCCTCCTAGGAAAGATTTGCAGCCCAGCGGGGCGGAGAATAACAAGTTGACCTTGCCTGGGTATTCATAAAAAAAGTATAGTTGGGCTAGCCATTTTCAGCTTGAAAAAAATTAATATCTGGGCTGGATATCTGGCCTGGGCTAGACGGGCCACAGCCCGCCCAGTTAATACCCTGCTCTCCTCTGAACAACAACGAAAACATCGCTCAAGAAAAACTCTGCAATGCTCACACGTCAAAAGGACAAATACTGCTCAAGCTGCTTGGTCCCAGCTGTCGGCCGCTCCTTGTGCAATTCTCTCGTTTATTGACTACATAGGTTGACAATGGTGTGGGACCATGATGTCAGGAAACCAGGACGAAGCAAAAAATATTACATTTGTATATAATAAGGAGGCACTTGCGTACGTGCGGCTATGGCCCTGGTGGGTCCCCACTATCATCCTCTCCAAGTAAAGTCATCTCCTCATTCCTCATGCCATTGACCATGTTGACAATGCAAGATGGCAGCGCCACGGCGAGCGCAACAACTCCAAGGACGATGGAGAGGGCCTCGCAGGCCCTACGGATGGTCTGATACAGCGCCCATTGCTCATTCGGGAAGCCATGATCATAGGGCCACATGTCCGCGACGGCATTGTCGTTCGCTTGTTCACCAGTGCTTGTTGAGGAGACGGAGGTTGCAGCACAGGTCCTCCTGCGCTGGTAGCTCTTCCGCCATTAGGGCGTCGAAGTGGGCCGCGCCTGCTCTATGGTGAACACGGCATGAACCGGCTTGGACAGTGGCACCGGCTCCTGGTCGGAAGCTACGTCCATCGTCTGATTGTTGTCGCTCAGCTCGGCGAGCTCGCTGGCAAGCCAGCATGTCCCGGCTGCTGGACCGACCCACTGCCAAGCACGAGTCTGACTGCCCTGGCCCACCCAGACCGCCTCCCTCTCCTGCGCGTGCTTTCCGCCTAAAACGGTCAGCGCCGCCCGCCCCACTTCCCGGTGCAGGCGATTGCTCCGCCTTCAAACGACACAAGTGTCGTTCGTCCGTCCGTTTGTCGCCCACATTAATGATACACGGTGTTGGAAATATGCCCTAGAGGCAATAATAAAATGGTTATTATTGTATTTCCTTGTTCATGATAATTGTCTATTGTTCATGCTATAATTGTATTAACTGGAAACCGTAATACATTTGTGAATACATAGACCACAACATGTCCCTAGTAAGCCTCTAGTTGACTAGCTCGTTGATCAATAGATGGTTATGGTTTCCTGACCATGGACATTGGATGTCATTGATAACGGGATCACATCATTAGGAGAATGATGTGATGGACAAGACCCAATCCTAAGCATAGCACAAGATCGTGTAGTTCGTTTGCTAAGAGCTTTTCTAATGTCAAGTATCGTTTCCTTAGACCATGAGATTGTGCAACTCCCGAATATCGTAGGAATGCTTTGGGTGTACCAAACGTCACAACGTAACTGGGTGGCTATAAAGGTGCACTACAGGTATCTCCGAAAGTGTCTGTTGGGTTGGCACGAATCGAGACTGGGATTTGTTACTCCGTATGACGGAGAGGTATCTCTGGGCCCACTCGGTAATGCATCATCATAATGAGCTCAATGTGACTAATGAGTTAGCCACGGGATCATGCGTGACGGAACGAGTAAAGAGACTTGCCGGTAACGAGATTGAACGAAGTATTGGGATACCGACGATCGAATCTCGGGCAAGTAACATACCGATAGACAAAGGGAATTGTATACGGGATTGATTGAATCCCCGACATCGTGGTTCATCCGATGAGATCATCGTGGAACATGTGGGAGCCAATATGGGTATCCAGATCCCGCTATTGGTTATTGGCCCGAGAGGTGTCTCAGTCATGTCTGCATGGTTCCCGAACCCGTAGGGTCTACACACTTAAGGTTCCGTGACGCTAGAGTTGTTATGGGAAATAGTATGTGGTTACCGAAGGTTCTTCGGAGTCACGGATGAGATCCCAGACATGACGAGGAGCTCCGGAATGGTCTGGAGGTGAAGATCGGTATATTGGACGAAGGGTATTGGAGTCCGGAATTGTTCCTGGGGTACCAGGCTATGGCCAGCATGTCCGAAAGGGGTTTCGGAGGCCCCGGCAAGCGTTGGGGGCCTTATGGGCCAAGGGGAAGGGGCAAACCAGCCCACTAAGGGGCTGTGCACCCCTCCCAACCCCTCTCACGTAACCAAGAGAGGTGGGGGCGCCACCCCTAGGGCAACTGCCCCTCCCGGCTTGGGGGGCAAGTTTCCTAGGGGGTGGGGCGCCCAAACCCATCTAGGGTTTCCCCTGGCCGCCGCCTCCTCCTCTAGATCCATCTAGAGGGGCCGGACCCCTCTCCCCTTCCCCCTATATATAGTAAGGGGGTGGGAGGGCAGCCACAACCCTTGCCTGGCGCAGCCCTCTCCTCCTCCAACTCCTCCGTAGTAGTAGTGCTTAGCGAAGCTATGCCGGAGAACCACGAGCTCCATTGCCACCACGCCGTCGTGCTGCTGGAGTTCTCCCTCAACTTCTCCTCTCCCCTTGCTGGATCAAGAAGGAGGAGATGTCCCCGGGCTGTACGTGTGTTGAACGCGGAGGCGCCGTCCGTTCGGTGCAAGATCGGATCTTCCGCGATTTGAATCGCCGCGAGTACGACTCCATCAACCGCGTTCTTGTAACGCTTCCGCTTAGCGATCTTCAAGGGTATGAAGATGCACTCCCTCTCTCTCGTTTCTAGCATCTCCTAGATTGATCTTGGTGACACATAGGAAAATTTTGAATTATTGCTACGTTCCCCAACACACGGTTGCCGAGGCGGCTACTCCGGCGCCACACGTCCGTCCCTCCGCTGCCCACCATTGCTATATGAACTGCTGCACTGGCCATAGCCACAGTCATCCGCCTCCGTTCCCTTTCTCCTGTCCACACCACTACTCCCACCATGGCTTCCCTGCGCTCCAATGCTCTTCGGGACGGGCGGACGACGGACCACAAGGAGATGGCAGCCATTGCTGCCGACTGGCTGGCCGGCAGGCAGCCGGAGGACGACGACGTCCCAATGGAGAACATGGCAGTCGAAGATCCGGCGCCAACCCCCTCCTGCGCGCCATCCTCGCCGGTGCATTGCACCATGACCATCGGCGAGGCCCATGCCCAATACATGGACACGGTGAGGCAGAAGCGTCAGGAGCAGTTCCGGGAGGCGCAGGCCGATGCCACCTACAACCACCATTTCCTCTAGGAGCACCTGTAGGCGGAGGAGCAGATCGCCGCGGAGCAGGCGGAGCAGGAGGCGCTGCTCGATTCGTACCGCTCCACCCGCGAGGGCCGCCTCGAGCGCTGGTGGTACCGCATGCGCGTGGCGGAGGCTGCGACCGCCTACAAAGAGGGTGATGAAGCGGGCGAGGCGCTGTTTGGCGAGACTGAGGACGAGGCAGAGGAAAATGCCGACTCCGATGAGTCCCCGCTCCGCTGGCGTCGACAAGGCCCTGCTCCGCCGAGGCCCCGCGGCGCCAACAACGAGGTAGAGGACACCGCCAGCTCCGCCAAGGCCCCGCGGCGCCAACAACGAGGCAGAAGACATCGCCGGCTCAGCGGAGGCCCCACCCAGACGGCAACGAGGGGGAGGATTTCCCCCGCTCCGCCGAGGCGCCGCCCCGCCGGCAACATGACAGAGGACATCGCCGGCTCCGTCGAGGCCCCGCCCCGCTGCCAACGAGGCCGCGCCACACATAAAACGAGGAAGAGTAGAACACGGCAGGTCGCCGTCGCTTGGGTCCAAGTAAGGCCACCGCTGCTACCCTCCGGTTGAAGCAAAGCTAGGCGGGTTGACCATTGACGGCCGATTAGCTTCTTGGCGACGACGTGGAGTCGGAGAGCTATGTTGGAGAAGGACGCTGCTTCAGTTACTTAACTGCAGGTGCAGTTGGGTCACTGGCATGTGGGCCCAAGAGGCATATGTCCCACATGTAAGTGACGCAACTGCACATGCTGTTATGTCACTGAAGCTCAGTCCACTGGAGAAGAAACTTCTGTTCGGCTCAGCCGCACACGGGTGCTACGGTTAATTAGATATACCTCCAGTGCACCCCTTTTTAGTTGAACAATGTATGCAATGTAATGAAATCCGGCATGTTTATATGAAATCCGGTAGTGTATGAATGAATTTAGTTCGATTTGTTTGAATTCTTGTATCATTGGCATTGGATGAACATGCAAAATAATACGTCCTAGCATTATTCCCAGGGTGATCACCTCGTTTGCAGCAGTCTCACATGTACTCCCTCCGGTCCTTTTTAGTCTGCATATAAGTTTTGTCTGAAGTCAAAGTATCTCTACTTTGACCAATCTTACAGAAAAAAGTATCAACATTCACAATGTAAAATCAACTGACTTGAAAGAAATCTAATATGCGAAGTAAAAAGGAACAGAGATAGTACAAAATTTAGCGTTCCTGTACATTGCAATCAACACACAGGCCTGGCAATTCATAGAGAACATTCAAAACAATCAATGATTATGCATCTTAGCGATTCACATGTCAGAGCCAATATTTACTTCACAACTAAAGAATAAAGAAAAATCGATAGATGCTGCTAACAGCAAAGGGCGTCCCATTCAAAAATATTAAACGTATGTCTTCTTGCTAACATCAATGAGCAAAATTTGACAAGGTTGTCCCATTCCAAAATGTCAAATGCATGTTGTTTTGCGTACATTAATGAGCAAACTTTGACAAGGTTTTCCCATTCCAAAATATCAAATGCCTACGATTGTGGAATGGGCAGGGTTTGCCATCAGTTCGGACATTGACATGGCACCTCATGCTAAATAAACTAGTTGTTCTTGTGGTGGAAATCAACCAAATTCGTGCGTAGCCTGTATGATTTCACCTTTATATGTTGCAACGCCTTGAACATATCGGCACCTCCTTTCTTGTGGTGGAAATGAATGATTCGAGAATATTCGATGTATTCATGAACATTTTGTGCAGTTCCCATTGAAATCAAGCTGAGCACCCCTGTTTGCATAAATACAAGAAAAGTGATTAGTATAAAGCAAACTGTACTATGAATTGACAGTTTAAACAGTCAACCTACATGATCCATGCAGAGCACACATTTAAAAAAATGGAACTCATCGGAAGGAATCGTAAAACAACATTGTACTGGCCATCACAGCAACAAAGATGCAGATCCGTGAGTCGTTCTGAGCTGAAGTTAGTTTGTTCTTGTGGGAAATAATGTAACCATCCTTCAGCTGCTCCCTTCTTAAGAAGAGAGGCTTGGCTTCTTTATCCTGGCATAATCGGAACTAGGCACTTCATGTACTCCATATTCTTCTTCAGAGGAGGATGATCCTATTGTGCAAAGACAAGAGGACAACTAAATGCTAGCATCCCTGTTTGCCTGAAAAAAAGGGAAAGGAAATATTTAACAAAACAGATGAAGCACTTCTCAAGGACAATACCACTTTCTCATGAAAGTACCTAAATAGTAGCACAACACCAATAGAGATGGCAAAGCTCAATCATATGGATTAAATCCGTGGGCGAGTACCAACCTTTGTCAGGAGGCTTATTGTGTAGAGCATACAGATCAAGCACTTCTCCGAAGCCATCTCTTGTTATCTACTGTGGTTGCCATGCTTACTATATACTCCTCGATTAGTTTAATGTTTCCAACATCTTCTTGTGTAGTTCCACTAAAATATATGGGATCTTCAAATAATACCCCTGTTTGCACAAGTAGAGATAATTACATATTACATTAAGAGTGGCATCAAATCAGTGGCAAAACAATTGCTCGTTCTAGCCATAGCAATAAATTAAGATGCAAAACTATATCATTACTTGTGTCATCACAGTTCCAGTGCTTCATTACAGCACCGGGATTTGATTTTTGTTTTTCTTCTGCCTGTTCTTCCCCTTCATCACTTGGTTCAATAACAGAAAAGCTTCGCCTTCAATGTAAGATTTGGCATGTCAATTAGGGAGCACAAGTATAGCACTAAACAACAACGTTAATTTTCAGATGAAAGTAGCAAAATACATGCCAACAGTTGTGAAATATCCTTATCTTACCTCAATGGGATATTACGGTGCACATACAGATTGGAAGTCTTGTCTCCATTTGTGTAGTTCCCTAAAATCAAGCAACATTAGCGTACAAGTAGCACAACATATGAAAGCACACTGCACAATGATGTGAAAGAAGGCTAGTACTGACCTCTCATGACGCAGAATTCAAACAACTCACAAGAAGAAGATCTGAACCAAATTTGCCAACACGGATAGGAAGTAAGATCTCCTCCTATGTTGTCGGTGTGACATTTTGGTTGAACTGCACAAGACACTTTTAAAACAAAAGTGTTTTGTGCAGTGCAACAAAAGGTCACAATAGCAACGAGGTGAAGTAGATAACCCTGTTTACATAGAGGTGCAAAGGAAACAACTAGTGGTCAATAACGGTGGATGACACAGAAGGCAACAAAAAGAAGCATCTAACTTATCAAAATGGGAAAGAAACCAAGACAGTGGCATTTCTCAAATGGTGGCATTGATTAATATTAACAGAGAGGTTATATTAAAAATAAAATTTGTTAAACATGTAATTTGCTTTTAACTGTGGCATTGCATCAATTTTCCAGCGGCATTATTAGAGGGTGTTTGTTTACAGGGACATTTTGGTGTAGGGACTAAAAAAATTCCATGTTAGTCCCATCTAAACCAAACAGGATGGACTTTTAGGGACTAAAGAAAGAAGACCCCGAGGGAGATTCTTTTTGGGACTTTTTCCAACAGTTGCCCCTGCCCCACATCGCAGCTTGTCTCTATTAGTTCATTACTAGGGGTAACATGGTCTTTTAGCATGTCATTTAATAACCTCTAGTCCATGTTTAGTCCCTGGAACCAAGCAGGTACGGACTAAGGAGTTTTTAACCAAACATGGCCTTTAGATTAACAACAGCTAAAGAGTTGCACTGGATAGTTGACGCACCAGCACCATGTGCATCTACTGACGCACCAGCCTTTTTTTACTGAAGTTGTTTTTGTTGCTTGCTGGAACATTTGGATAATCAGGAATGCAAGAGTGTTCAGGCATGAGAGGCAGAGTTTCAATAAATGGAGAAGTGCATTTATCCATGATATTACACTCATGCAGCACAGAGTCAAGGCTAGATACAAGGAGGACATGCTAAAGTGGATTTCCTTTCTACCCCCATGAGGTTTTTGTATTCTTAGTAGTTTAGTTTCCTTTATTTTTCATTTCTGTTTTGATTACCCCTTGTAATCTTTGTACATTGTATTCATCTGTTTTGAATAAAATGTAAATGTTGTGGGGCGTTTTCCCTACAGTCACCAGTCAAAAAAAAGATGTATGAAGGGCTGATGCACAGTCTGTTGCAACAAAGAACAAAAACAACCAAGGAGCATATTTCTGTTAGTCCCAGTTTTGTTATCTTCAGACACCTTTCCCTATGTGAGCACAGCAAATCTAGTCCCGCTCAAACTCTACAGCCTTGTCCCCCAAAACAAAAGATCAGTTCGTTACAGATGTGCGTACTGCGTTTGTCATTGTTTCCCCTTTTCGACCAATGTAGGTGCTGGATAGCCAGTCTGTACTAGTACTTTCCCCCTTCCTTTCCTCTTTGAACCACGTCCTAGGTTCATGCTATAACACTTTCCCCACTACTTTCCTGTTTGATCCAACACCTAGATTCGAGTGCAGAAGCGGAAAAATCCCACATGCAGCTAGAGCAATGCATGTGGAATAAGTAAATTATACCTTAAGGTTCTTGGGGTGGGGTTCGGAGGCCGATCGAAGGCCGTTTGGCCCACACTATGTACGACGGCGAGGAAGAAGGGGTCAAAGGCCCTCCCGCGCCGCCGCTGGGTGAAAGAGAACAGCTGCGCCGGTAGTGGATTCCCTTCCTCGCCAACGGCGACAGCATTAAGCCTCCTTCCCTTCCCGGCGGACGGATCCTGCCGGCTCTTTGACCACCAGTGAGGGGAGAGAGAGAGGCCAACGAAGTCTTGTTTAGATCTGGAGAGGGTGAGAGAGTGTGAAGAGAGCAACTAGAAGCGCCGAGGCTCCAGCGTGTATATATATACTGGAGAGAGAGTGTGAAGAGTGCAAACCCTAGAAAACAAGCGTCGAGGCTGCAGCGTATACGTGATGAGGTGATTATACAGTCACTACGAGATTGTGTAGCTCTGTATCCATCCATTTTGACCAGTCAAAGAATCCTCCTGGCACCGCCCCAGATCACTTTCTCTCTCTGTCATGTAGGGCCTGCCTGTCATTGGGTGGAAGAAAGAAGTCGAACAAAAAAAATTATGCTCAAGTGTAGTTATCGAACCCAAGACCTCAAGTTTGATGAGCGAACAGGCTAACCAGCTACACCACCCCCATGTTATGTTTAACGAGAGGAAAATAGCCTTTAATACATTCTTGCATTCGTGTGACAAGCATGCCGTGGTTTTTTTTGCGTGGAGTCATTGGGATTTAAATCATAATCGTGTCATGTGGCTTTGGTGGTAAGGTCTTTTGGGATTTAAAGCAGTGTTGGTAGCACAGAAATAATGCAGCCTTAGTCACCTTACTTTTCTCCATGTAGTACGTTGGGTCCCACCAGTCAGAGGGTGAAACAAAAAATTTAATAAGAAAAATTAAAAGCGCCAGCGGTGTATCTTACCTCACACATCTCACTACTGCTCGTGAACACTGTCCAATTGATCCCTCTGTTCGCTCAGGTACTATTTTAAGTGAATCTGTATTATAACATGCACACAATTTTGGGCACTTGTATTCGGTCTAAGTCAGTGTGCCACCGTATCTCGTACTACTCCCTCCGTCTAGGTGTAATAAGTCACGTTAGAAGGTGCAGCCGGACCAAGGTGCAAGCAGATATATTTTTCGAAACGAGGTGCAAGAAGATTGGAGGAGAAGGAGAAACTTGACCGGTCCTCCTCCAGAGAGATGGTGTGTAGTGTACGATTTAGCCGCAAGAGTCGGTGCATCCTCTCGTTTCCGGGCGTCCGGTCGGGACAGGAGGGACAGCTGCCACGCCCGCTCCTGACCAGCCTGGCCCACCCAAAGCCCCTCCATCGCCCGCGCGCGCTTCCTGCCCGAAACGGTCAGCGCTGCTCCAAAGAATCGGTGCCGCATTCATGTCCGGGCAGAGCAGACGCGACCTCTCACTAGCGCCTACGTTGAAGGGAGAAGCAGATTCAAGAGTGATGGTTGCTTCGTTCGTCCAACTTACTGCTGGGTCTATGTGATTTGACGGCTCATTGGTCATTATTACTGAGGTGGTAGGACTGCTGGATGTCCCACGCTTTTGGCGGAAGGAGGTACTACTAGATTGCAATTTTCTCCATTCTCAGCAAAGGAGTGCAAGAGCAGTGAAAACACGCAGGCTCAGTGATTACATGGCCCACCTCACACTATCACCATATTTTCTGGACACCGTGCGACCCCTAACTCTTTACATAGTACTAGTATAGTACGTACTGTAATTTATCAGCGAGATAAATTTGTACAATGCTATGAAGCTACCAGCTTCTATTTCATGTATCTTGCGTCCAAGGTTGCCCGTTGCAACATTTCATCAAATACAAAGGAGACTAACATGCATGCTATTGCATCTCAATGATTGACAGATCATAGCCAATTTGTACTCCCTCCGTTCCAAAATAAGTGTCTCAACTTTATGCAAACTTTAGTACAAAGTTGTACTACTACTAAAGTTGACACTTATTTTGGAACAGAGACATCTAAAGAAAAAAACGATCCATGCAGTCCCTAGCCCTTGAACCATAAACCCTAACCAGGCTTTAATTTGCTGGCAACTTTGGAGCTTCTGAAGAAATGAAGTTTGCAACCCTTTGACCATCGGATCATTTTGTGCAGTTTCGCCAAAATCGAGATGAGCATCCCTGTGGCAAAGAAATTGAAGAAGCGTGATTAGAATAAGATTGCTAGGACTAGTTGATGAGACATAAACTCATCACAAATACAGTACGTAGAAGCCAATAGAGGTATGTGCGGGGCAAAGAAGTAGAGAAATATCCACATGGAGTGATGTGGGCAGCTGGAGCAGTGGTGCAAGCCGGCTGTAAAGGGAGTTGTACCTGAGGGATGTCGGGATGTAGCTCAACCTAGAGAAGGGCGGCGGGACAAGGCAACAGCCCACGTCGCGGCAGTGAGCAATGGACGAAGGCAACCTCACCGGCTTTGTGAGAGAGAGTGGCGGGGACCCCTGATCGGGACGTGCCGACAGTGGGTTTTCGCCGTCGGCGACGACGACCGCATCTACACTAAGCATCCACCCCTTCCCCCAGCGGACGTGATCTGCAGGGATTTTAGAGATGTGGCCACAGTTGTTTTGTGCGAGAGAGTGTGAAGACTGAAGAGAGCAACCCCAGCAAGCAACCGTGTAGGCTCGTCCTGCCTATGTATATAGCGGAGCTGTTTCCTTTTCTCTCCATATGAACCTATTTATATTGTGTACATGCCACTGAAGAAAAAAACTTTATTTATAAATGATGCGGCACCTACTACTTGTTCTCCTATAAACCTTACGCTTGGCATCTCCAAAATATTAACCTTGCGATTGGCTCTTCGCCTCTTCGGGAAGTCGAGCAATAATGGTACTGAAGTATATATCGTTTCGGCCATATGAGACCGAATGAATTGCTGCACGTCCACCATGTGGGTGAGGGTCGAGGGGCGAGGGAGAGTGTGTACTATTACGTCCGTTTCAATATGGACTACATATGGAGAAAAATGAGTGAATCTATCGGCGTTCTGGGAACGGGGGTCCCCAGACTTGCCTGCCTTCGGCCCGCGGCATGGCTGTGCTGCAGGCCTGTACGGCCCATCTTCGTCAACAAGGCATTCAAGACCCTCGCGAGGGGCCAAGCCTCGCGAGGCGGAGGACACAAGACCTCCTCAGGAGCGGCCTCACCAGGCTGCCTCGCGAGGAGCGGAGAAATCAAGGCAGGGCAAACCTCGCGAGGCTCTCACGACGTGAGCCATGACGATCAAGACCAGACGGGCGCCAGGCGGGCGCCAGCGCGCGCAGCGTCCTTGTTTCCTCTTCGGTGCTAAGGAGGCAGGCGAAGGCACGGAGTACCGAGGCATCAGGCAAAGGTTTCCATATCAGTGCAACAAGACCAAGACCAGCAGGACGGCAAGACGGAGGTCACCATGGAGCCCAAGACGGCGTCATCACCAGAGCCTTTTGCAGGCAAAGACCACTTTTGTCAGGATAGCTTGTACTAGCTGTCCCCTTTCGATTTGCCCACCGTTATTGGCTCCTTTCTCGCTCAATATTTGAGAGAGGACGAGGGCCTATATAAGTAGAACTAGCCACCACAGTAGGGGCAAGGAGATCTCATCTGATCTAGTCCTCTCCACACAAGTTAGACAAGCACAAGAACGCCTCAACCTCAGGAGGCTGTTCTTCCCCTTGTACTGTTCATCATCAGCCCAAGAGGCAATCCACCACCACACACTTGAGTAGGGTATTACACCACAACGGTGGCCCGAACCAGTATAAATCTCGTGTCTTCTGTGTTGTTGAGTTCGTCAAGTTCGTCCGCGAGATCTTAGCGAGCTTGGGCGTGGATTGGTAGGGGGGAAGAACTTCCGTGCGCACCCCAGAGTTCTAACCTTAAGGGTTTTGCTGGAACCCCACATCCGACATTTGGCGCGCCAGGTAGGGGTGCGCCGAGGCTTCTCTTCCGTCGATCTATGCCTCGCCTGCATGGCCGGCGCACCGTCATCACCTCTGGTGGCCAACATCGATGACGGGGCCAGGGGGCTCCGAGCCCTGGCCCCCGCCCTGCGGCAGGTACGGTGGCCAACCAAGTTCAAGCCGGAGATGCCGCCGCGCTACAACGGCGCGGCGGACCCAACGAGTTTCCTGCTAGCATACGAGGAGGCCGTCCTCGAGGCCGGGGACGATGACAGGGTCATGGCCAACTGGCTCCCCATGGCCCTCGCCGGCGAGCCACGCGCCTGGCTGCTCAAACCTCCCCGGATCCATGGTGGCGTCTTGGGAGGAGCTGCACGACCTCTTCACCGCATGCTACGCGGTGCCGGCACACCACGCAGTCACAGCCTTGCTGGGTGGCTCTCAAGCGCCGCCTTCAGATCGCCACATCAAGTCGTTCCTCCGTCAGATTGGTGCGGCTTCCAAGCGCCCGGGGGCTCCGCCGGGTTGGGCTGCGCCAGAGGCCGACCTCACCTTCAGCTCAGAAGACCACCCTGACTCTACCACCGGCTCGGGCAGGCTCACAATGCTCTGCACGCCCACCATCTGCAACGTGGCTGTTACCAAGACTCTCATCGACGACGGTGCAGGTCTCAACTTGCTCTCCGTAGAGGCCTTCAGCCTCCTTCATGTGCCACTCAAGCGGCTCAGCCTCAGCAAGCCTTTCTCAGGGGTTGGTGGCGGCGCTGCCCACTCTCTAGGGCAGATTCGCCTCCCCGTCACCGTCGGCATGTTGCGACAACTATCGCACCGAGCTGGTCGACTTCGACGTCGCCCGCATCGGCCTCCCGTACAACGCCATCCTCGGGTACCCAGCTCTGGCCCAGTTCATGGCAGCGACTCATCCGGCCTATAACCTCATGAAGTTGCCTGGGAGCAAAGGTGTCCTCACCATCAAGGAGGACACCAAGGAGGCCGTGACGGCACTCAAGCTTGCCTTCAAGACCGCAGCAGCGGGGCAGCCCGCCAACGCCGACACCCCCGAGGCCAAGGAGGCCGCGCCTACCAAGAAGAAGCAGTTGTTCACCCAAGACAAGGCAGAAACCAAGCAGGTGCCGTCGATGAGGACGGGTCCTCAGCAGCCACCTTCACCATAGGTGCCGGTCTCGATTCCATCCAAGAAGAGGCGTTGGTGAAGTTCTTGCGTGCAAACAAGGATATATTCGCGTGGGAGCCTAATCAACTGGTGGGGGTCCCGAGAGAGGTTGATCCAGCATAACTTAACGGTGTGCCCCAACATGCGGCCCCGTCAAGCAACGAGAGAGGCGGCAGTCCACGGAGAAGCAGGCCTTCATCGTCCAAGAGACCCACAAGTTGGAGGCAGCGGGTGCCATTCGCGAGGTTCGGTACCCTGAATGGCTGGCGAACCCCGTCGTAGTGCCAAAGAAAGGCGGGAAGGAGCGAATGTGCGTCGACTTCACCAACCTCAACAAGGCCTGCCCCCAAGATCCGTTCCCGCTCCCACGCATCGATCAGATCGTCGACTCCACTGCCAAGTGCGACCAACTGTGCTTCCTGGATGCGTTCTCAGGGTATCACCAGATCAAGATGGCGGTAGAAGATGTAGAGAATACAGCCTTCCTGGCCCCGTGTGGGGTGTACTGCTACACCTGCATGCCTTTCGGACTACGCAACGCGGGCGCGACCTTTCAGCAGCTGATGCACATCGCCTTGGGGAGGCAACTCGGGAGAAACACGGAGGCCTACGTCAACGACATTGTGGTGAAGTCTCGGGAGGCAAGGACCTTGATTCAAGACCTGGAGGAGACCTTTGCGAGCCTGCGCCAGGTGAACTTGCAGCTTAACCCAAAGAAGTGCGTGTTCAGTGTCCCTTCCGGCAAGCTGTTGGGCTTCCTCGTGTCCCATAGAGGGATCGAGGTGAACCCAGAGAAGATCAAGGCCATTGAGGACATGATCCCACCGCAGACCCTTAAGGAAATGCAGAAGCTGGCTGGTCGGGTAACTGCATTGGGACGCTTCATCTCCAAGCTAGGAGAGCGTGCCCTACCCTTCTTCAAGCTGATGAATAAGAAGGGCCCATTCTAGTGGACCCCAGAGGCTGACCGAGCTTTTCAAGACCTGAAGAAATACCTGACCAGCCCACTAGTGATGGTGGCGCCACGACCTCTCGAGCCCCTAGTGCTCTACCTTGCCGCAACCCCGTACTCCGCCAGCGATGAGCTGGTGGCGGTTCGGGAGGAGCACCAAGCTACAGCGTAAATGACGCAAGATCAGGAAGGCGCCACGAGAGCCTTAGCGGCATCAACAGAAGACCAAGCTCGGCAAGATGACATCACCGAGATTCCCGCAAGCGATCAGGCATCAGGAGTCCCACCACCTCAGGAGACGTCCCAACTCTCGCAAGACACGAGCATCAACAGCGCGCAAGCCCTCGTCGAACACCCGGTGTATTTTGTCAGCACAGTGTTGCGGGATGCGAGGGCGCGATATCCCATGCCTCAGAAGCTCCTGCTCGCGCTCTTGGTGGACTCCCGCAAGCTGCGGCACTACTTCCAGGGCCACCCCATCAAGGTCGTCTCAGCCTACCCGTTGGAGAGGGTGCTCAGGAGCCCCAACTCTGCCGAAAGGATCGCCGAGTGGAACATCGACCTGCAAGCATTCCAGTTAGAGTTCAGCACTACCACGGTCATCAAGGGAGCCGCGCTCGCTGATTTTATGGCAGAGTGGACGGACGCCCCGACACTTGAAGTAGCCGAAGACCGGTCCACCTCACCAGGAAGTGAGGCGCCAGACGGTTGGGTCATGTAGTTCGATGGCGCCTTCGCACATCAGGGCGCGGGGGCTGGAGCGGTGCTCATCTCGCCCACTCAGGACAAGCTCTACTACGCAGTGCACCTCTGCTTTCAGCAGGGCGAGAAGGTCTCTAACAACAACGCAGAATATGAAGGCCTCATAGCCGGCTTGAAGGCCGCCGTGGCTCTGGGGGTGAAGCGCCTCACCGTTAGGGGCGACTCATAGCTCCTCGTCAATTTCTCCAACAAAGTGTACGAGCCAAAGGACGAGCACATGGAGGCATACCTCGCGGAAGTGCGTAAGATGGAAAAGCAGTTCCTGGGCCTGGAGTTGCAGCATGTGCCCCGTGGCACCAACAAGGAAGCCGACGACATCGCCAGGAGGGCGTCCAAGTGGCAGCCCCAAGAGCCCGGCGTCTTCGAGGAGCGGCTCTTCAAGCCGTCAGCAATGCCACTACTTTCAAGCACAGCTCATTCTCAGGAGGAGCTCCCACAGCCACCTGCCACTGGAGCCCCATCCTGTGTTCCGACCTCAGGAGCTCGCCTGCTCTTGGCGCGCGAGCCTCAGGAGGGATGCTGGACCAAGGAATTCAAGGAATATCTGATGCAAGGGGCGCTGCCGGAGAAGGAGGAGGACGCAGAGTGCGTGGCCTGACAATCCACGGCGTACTGCATCCGGGACGGTGAGTTGTACAGGAAGCAGCCAAATGATGTTTCACTGCGTTGCATTTCCAGAGACCAGGGGAAGGAGTTGCTAATTGACATACACGGTGGGGACTGCGGGCACCATTCGTCATCACGGACCCTCGATGGCAAGGTATTCCGCAGCGGATTCTACTGGCCCATGGCGCTCAATGACGCAGCCGAGCTGGTGAAGTCCTGCGAAGCCTGCCAGTTCCACGCCAAGCAGATCCATCAGCCAGCTCAATGCCTCCAGACCATCCCACTCACGTGGCCGTTCGCGGTTTGGGGGATGGACATCTTGGGCCCGTTCCCTCGAGCGCCTGGGGGCTACCGCTACCGCTACCTCTACGTCGTCATCGACAAGTTCACCAAGTGGGCAGAAGTGGAAGCCGTCCGCACCATCCCAGCTGGCTCTGCTGTCAAGTTCATCAAGGGCCTCGTGAGCCGCTTTGGGGTTCCCAACGGCATCATCACAGATAATGGCTCGCAATTCACTAGTAACCTCTTCAAAACCTACTGTGCTGACCTTGGAACGCCGATTTGCAACGCTTCGGTGGCACACCCCAGGAGCAATGGTCAGGCCGAACGCGCCAACGCGGAGGTCCTGAGGGGCCTCGAGACCTGGACCTTCAAGAAGAAGCTCGAGGCCTGTGGCAGGGGCTGGCACGACGAGCTCCAGTCCGAGCTATGGTCCATCCGCACCACCGCCACCAAGCCAACGGGCGAGACCCCATTCTTCCTTGTCTACGGAGCCGAAGCGGTCCTTCCTCACGAGGTCAAGCATCGCTCCGCACGGGTCCTGGCGCTTGATGAAACGCAGCAGGACACCACTAACGGCGTTCTAGGAATGGGGGTCCCCAGACTTGCCTGCCTGCGGCCCACGGCGTGGCTATGCTAGCGGGATGTACGGCCCATCTTCATCGACAAGGCAATCAAGACCCTCGCGAGGGGCCAAGCCTCGCGAGGCGGGCAGCGCAAGACCTCCTCAGGAGTAGCCTCACCAGGCTGCCTCGCGAGGAGCGGAGATATCAAGGCAGAGCAAACCTCACGAGGCTCTCGTGACATGAGCCATGATGATCGACACCAGGCGGATGCCAGGCGGGCGCCAGCGCGTGCAGCGTCCTTGTTTCCTCTTTGGTGCTAAGGAAGCAAGCGCAGGCGCGGAGTACCGAGGCATTAGTCAAAGGTTTCCATATCGGTGCAACAAGACCAAGGCCAGCAGGACGGCAAGACGGAGGTCACCTTAGGGCCCAAGACGGCGTCACCACCAGAGCCTTTTGCAGGTGAAGACCACTTTTGTTGGGATAGCTTGTACTAGTTGTCCCCTTTCAAATTCACCCGTCGTTGTTGGCTCCCTTCCCGCTCAATATTTCGGGAGAGGACCAGGGCCTATACAAGTAGAGCTAGCCACCACAATAGAAGGAGGTTGAACTGACCGAGTTCTCATCCACCAGTTCACCGAGCACAAGAACACCTCAACCTCAGGAGGTTGTTCTTCCCCTTGTACTTGCCCAAGAGGCAATCCACCACCACACACTGGAGTAGGGTGTTACACCACAACGGTGGCCCGAACCAGTATAAACCTCGTGTCTCTCGGTGTTGTGAGTTGGTCGAGTTCGTCCGTGAGATCTTAGCGAGCTAGGGCGTGGATCGGTAGGAGGGAAAGAACTTCACACGCACCCTAGAGTTTGAACCTTAAGGGTTTTGCCGGAACCCGAGATCCGACATTTGGCGCGCCAGGTAGGGGTGCGCCGTAGCGTCTCCACCACCGGCCTGCGCCCCGCGCCGCCGCACTTCGCCCACATGGCGGGTGCTCCGCCATCCACTCCTGCGGCCGGTGTTGACGACGGGGCCAGGGGGCTCCGAGCCCTGGCCCCCGCCCTACGACAGGTGCGATGGCCACCCAAGTTCAGGTCGGAGATGCCGCCGCGCTACGACGGCGCGGCGGACCCGTCGCCGTTCCTACTGGCGTACGAGGAGGCCGTCCTCGAGGCCGGGGCGACGACAAGGTCATGGCCAACTGGTTCCCCATGGCCCTCGCCGGCGAGCCACGCACCTAGCTACTCAACCTCCCTAGATCCATGGTGGCGTCCTGGGGGGAACTCCGCGACCTCTTCACTGCTTGCTACGCGGTGACGGCGCACCACGCCGTCGCAGCCCTGCTGGGCGGCTCTCAAGCGCCGCCTTCAGATCGCCATGTCAAGCCGTTCCTCCGTCAGATTGGGGCTGCTTCCAAGCGCCCGGGGGCTCTGCCAGGTTGGGCTGCAACAGAGGCCGACCTCACCTTCAGCTCAGAAGACCATCTCGACTCCACCGTCGGCTCGGGCATGCTCCCAACGCTCTGCACGTCCACCATCTGTAACGGGGCTATTACCAAGACCCTCATCGACGGCGGTGCCGGCCTCAACTTGCTCTCCGTGGAGGCCTTCAGCCTTCTTCACGTGCCGCTCGAGCGGCTCAGTCTCAGCAAGCCCTTCTCAGGAGTTGGTGGCGGCGCCGCCCACTCTCTGGGACAGATCCGTCTCCCAGTCACCTTCGGCGCGCGCGACAACTACCGCACTGAGCTGGTCGACTTCGACATCGCTCGCATCGGCCTCCCGTACAACGCCATCCTCGGGTACCCGGCTCTCGCCCAGTTCATGGCGGTGACTCACCCGGCCTACAACCTCATGAAGATGCCTGGGAGAAAGGGCGTCCTCACCATCAAGGGGGGCACCAAGGAGGCCGTAATGGCACTCGAGCTTGCCTTCAAGACTGCAGCGGCGGTACAGCCTGCCGGCGCCGGTACCCCCGAAGCCAAGAAGGCTGCGCCTACCAAGAAGAAGCAACTGTTCACCCAAGACAAGGCGGAAACCTAGCAGGTTCCAGTCAATGAGGACGGACCCTCAGGAGCCACCTTTACCATAGGTGCTGGCCTCGATGCCGTCCAAGAAGAGGCGCTGGTGAGGTTCTTGCGCACAAACAAGGACATATTCGCATGGGAACCCAATCAGCTGGTGGGGGTTCCAAGAGAGGTGATTCAGCATCAATTAAGGGTGTGCCCCAACGTGCGCCCTGTCAAGCAACGAGCGAGGCGGTAATCCACGGAGAAGCAAGCCTTCATCGTCCAGGAGACCCGCAAGCTGGAGGCGGCGGGTGCCATTCGCGAGGTTCGGTATCCCACCTGGCTGGCAAACCCCGTCGTAGTGCCGAAGAAAGGCGGGAAGGAGCGGATGTGCATCGACTTCACCAACCTTAATAAGGCCTGCCCCCAAGATCCGTTCCCGCTCCCCCGCATCGATTAGATCGTCGACTCCACCGCCGAGTGCGACCTGCTATGCTTCCTGGACGCATTCTCAGGGTATCACCAGATCAAGATGGTAGTAGAAGACGTGGAGAAGACAGCCTTCCTGACCCCGTGTGGGGTGTACTGCTGCAACCGCATGCCCTTCGGGCTGCGCAACGCGGGCGCTACCTTTCAGTGGCTGATGCACATCGCCTTGGGGCGGCAGCTCGGGAGAAACACAGAGGCCTATGTCGACGACATAGTGGTGAAATCTCGGGAGGCGAGAACCTTGATTCAAGACTTGGAAGAGACCTTCGGGAGCCTGCGCCAGGTGAACCTGTGGCTTAACCTGGAGAAGTGTGTGTTTGGTGTCCCTTCCGGCAAGCTGCTGGGATTCCTTGTATCCCCGTCGTAGTGCCAAAGAAAGGCGGGAAGGAGCGAATGTGCGTCGACTTCACCAACCTCAACAAGGCCTGCCCCCAAGATCCGTTCCCGCTCCCACGCATCGATCAGATCGTCGACTCCACTGCCGAGTGCGACCAACTGTGCTTCCTGGATGCGTTCTCAGGGTATCACCAGATCAAGATGGCGGTAGAAGATGTAGAGAATACAGCCTTCCTGGCCCCGTGTGGGGTGTAGTGCTACACCTGCATGCCTTTCGGACTACGCAACGCGGGCGCGACCTTTCAGCAGCTGATGCACATCGCCTTGGGGAGGCAACTCGGGAGAAACACGGAGGCCTACGTCAACGACATTGTGGTGAAGTCTCGGGAGGCAAGGACCTTGATTCAAGACCTGGAGGAGACCTTTGCGAGCCTGCGCCAGGTGAACTTGCAGCTTAACCCAAAGAAGTGCGTGTTCAGTGTCCCTTCCGGCAAGCTGTTGGGCTTCCTCGTGTCCCATAGAGGGATCGAGGTGAACCCAGAGAAGATCAAGGCCAACGAGGACATGAGCTCGCCGTAGACCCTCAAAGAGATGCAGAAGCTGGCGGGACGAGTGACCGTGTTGGGGCATTTCATCTCCAAGCTGGGAGAGCGCGCCTTACCGTTCTTCAGGCTCATGAAGAAGAAGGGCCCGTTCGAGTGGACACCAGAGGCCGATCGAGCCTTCCAAGACCTCAAGAAATACCTGACCAGCCCTCCGGTGATGGTGGCACCACGGCCTCTCGAGCCCTTAGTGCTCTACCTCGCCGCCACCCCATACTCCACTAGCGCAGCGCTGGTGGCGGTTCGGGAGGAGCACCAAGCCAAGGGCGCGCCGCGCCAAGCTATAACTGAAGTGACGCAGGGTCAGAAAGGCGCCGCAAAAGCCTCAGCACCAGAAGACCAAGCACGGCAAAACAACGTCGCCGAGATTCCCGAAAGCAGTCAGGCCTCACGAGCCCCTCCGCCTCAGGAGACGCCCCAATCTCCGCAAGACTCGAGCCTCGCCAACGCGCCAGCCCTTGTCGAGCACCCGGTGTATTTCGTCAGCGCGGTGTTGCAGGACGCGAGGGCACGATACCCCATGCCTCAGAAGCTCCTGCTCGCGCTCTTGGTGGCCTCGCGCAAGCTGCGGCACTACTTCCAGGGCCACCCCATCAAGGTCGTCTCGGCCTACCCATTGGAGAGGGTGCTCAGGAGCCCCACCTCAGCTAGAAGGGTCGCCGAGTGGAACATCGAGCTACAAGCATTCAAGTTGGAGTTCAGCACTACCAGGGTCGTCAACGGGGCCGCGCTCGTCGATTTTGTGGCAGAATGGACGGATGTCCTGACACTTGAAGAAGGCGAAGACCGATCCACCTCGCCAGGAAGCGAGGCACCGGACGGGTGGGTCATGTACTTCGATGGCGCCTTCGCGCACCAAGGCGCAGGGGCTGGAGCAGTACTAATCTCGCCCACTCAGGATAAGCTCTATTACGCCGTGCAACTCTGCTTTCAGCATGGTGAGAAGGTCTCCAACAACGTCGCAGAATACGAAGGCCTCATAGCTGGCCTGAAGGTCGCGGCAGCTCTGGGGGTGAAGCGCCTTACCGTTAGAGGTGACTCGCAGCTCCTCGTCAACTTCTCCAACAAAGTATACGAGCCAAAGGACGAGCATATGGAGGCGTATCTCGCGGAGGTGAGCAAGATGGAGAAGCAATTGGCGGGCTTGGAGCTGCAGCATGTGCCCCACAGCACCAACAAGGACGCCGACGACATCGCCAGGAGAGCATCCAAGCGATAGCCACAAGAGCCCGGTATCTTTGAGGAACGGCTCTTCAAGCCATCGGCGACACCACCACTTTCAAGCACAGCTTAGCCTCGGAAGGAGCTTCCACAGCCTGCGGTCTCAGGAGCCCCGGCCTGTGGCCCGACCTCAGGAGCTCGCTTGCTCTTGGTGCTTGAACCTCAGGAGGGATGCTGGACCAAGGAATTCAAGGAGTATCTAATGCAAGGGGCGCTGCCAGAAAGGGAGGAGGATGCAGAGCGTGTGGTTCGGCAGGCCACGGCGTACTGCATCCAGGATGGCGAGTTGTACAGGAAGCGGCCAAACGACGTTTCTTTGCGCTACATTTCCATATACCAAGGGAAGGAGCTGCTAACTGACATACACGGTGGTGATTGCGGGCACCACTCGTCGTCGCGGACCCTCGTCGGCAAAGTATTCCGCAGCGGGTTCTACTGGCCCACTGCGCTCAACGATGCAGCTGAGCTGGTGAAGTCCTGCGAAGCCTGCCAGTTCCACCCCAAGCAAATTCATCAGACGGCTCAGGGCCTCCAAACCATTCCGCTCACGTGGCCGTTCGCGGTCTGGGGGCTGGACATCCTGGGCCCGTTCCCTCGAGCGCCTGGGGGCTACCGTTACCTCTACGTCGCCATCGACAAGTTCACCAAGTGGGCGGAAGTGGAAGCCGTCCGCACCATCCCAGCCGGCTCTGCTGTCAAGTTCATCAAGGGCCTCGTGAGCCGCTTCGGGGTCCCCAACTGCATCATCATAGATAACGGCTCGCGGTTTACCAGTAACCTCTTCAAAACCTACTGTGCTAACCTTGGAACGCAGATCTGCTACGATTCGGTGGCGCATCCCAGGAGCAATGGTTAGGCCGAACGCGCCAACACGGAGGTCCTGAGGGGCCTCTAGACCAGGACCTTCAAGAAGAAGCTCGAGGCCTGTGGCAGGGGCTGGTACGACGAGCTCCAGTCCGTGCTGTGGTCCATCCGCACCACCGCCACCAAGCCAACGGGCGAGACCCCGTTCTTCCTTGTCTACGGAAGGTCAAGCATCGCTCCACACGGGTCCTGGCGTTCGATGAAACGCAGCAGGATGCCATGCAGGGGATGGACCTCGTGCTGGGGGACGAACGACGTCGCGAAGCCGCATTGAGGGCGGCAAGGTACCAGCAAGCACTGTGGCGATACCACTGCCGCAACATCCGTTCCAGGACACTCGAGGTAGGCGACCTCGTCCTAAGGCGGGTCCTCTCCAGGGAAGGGCTGCACAAGCTTTCACCCATGTGGGAGGGCCCGTTCAGGGTCGTCCATGTCTCCAGGCCTGGCGCCGCGCGCCTGGAGACGCAGGACGGAATACCTATCCAGAATTCCTGGAACATCCAGCACCTCCGGAAGTTCTACCCATGAAGAAAGGCCTAGAGCCTGTGAAGAAAGGCCTAGAGCCTGTGAAGAAAGGCCCAGAGCCTGTGAAGAAGGCCCGTGCCTGTGAAGAATCGCCGCCCGTGACACTCTCACGTAATAATGAGTGGGGATGTACACGCCCCGGAGTCTCAGGAGCGCCGGCCTCAGGCCTTGGGGCTCCCGCCAACGCCTAGTGGCGGCACTTAGCTCCGCACTGGTGAGAAGACTTGAATACTACACTAGGTGCCGGACGCGGCTTTTCATTTGCTTTCCGTAGTTGGCTCATTTTTTCCTTAATCGAAGTTTGCTTTCGGTGTTCCTTGCTGATTTGATTCCCTCGCCTCTTACCGCATTTTCCGGCTCTGGTTCGCTCGTGCTCTCTCTCTCTCGCATACCTCGCGAGGGGGCTAAGCAGGTGCCCTCGTGAGTATTTCTCTCCTCTGCCTTCTCGCGAGCCACCCTCGTTCGAGCCCAAAACTGGCGCATCTCTCCTAGTCCGTGCCCCTCGGGTACCGCGATACAAAGTGCCAGGTCAAGGCTTAGGTGGATGGAAAATCTCCTAGCGTACCTCCTAACGAATTTTTGCAGTTCCTGAGCAAACACAGACCACCAGGTCAAGATGGACACGAAGAAGCAAATGCCTCGTAAGGAAGAGGGCGTCCCGAATGCACCAGGCTAAGTGTCTTTGAGCAAAATAACGACACGCACAGTGCAATAACCAAGGAACCACAGTTCGATACACGGCCCTCTAGGCCCATACTGGTTTCGTTTTTGATACAGGAAAAAGAGCAAAACAAAAGCGGCGTTGCAGCGATCCGCGGAGGCAGGCCCCCAGCGACACCCCGAGCCTAGCTAGACCCTTCCTCGTGCTTCACGGAGGCGCAGCGACGAGATGACCCGCTACCGCCCTCAAAGCGGGCGCGGCGGCTGGTCGTAGCCACCACTGCTGGAGCTGTCGCCGGAGGAAGAGCCGCCGTAGCTGGACGAGGCACGGTCGCCGCCGAGGGCAGGCTCGCCCTCGTCCTCGCCGCGACCGTCACCAAGGCCAAGCACTTCCTCACCGTCGTTCGCCTCGGGGCAGCACCCGGCGCGGCGACCATCTTCCCCAAACACCCTAACATAGAGGGTCAATCCACCATCGTACTTGAAGTGGAGGGTGCACCGCCTACCCAGGCCGCGCGCGCGGGCGAACGTCTGCCAGCCGCGGGCCAGGGCTATGTTGCCCGCGGCGGAAGTCTCAACCATGACCCAAGAGGCCTTACTGCAGCAATCGTCCGCCTGCAACCAGAGCCCGCCTGGACCAGAGGCCGGCAGTTCGTCGACGAAGAAGTGTGGAAGGTGGAGCCAGTTGCAGGCCGAGTTCTCCGACCAGACGACGAACTCCGGTGACGCTTCCGCCAAATGGAAGTGCGGACGGGGAGGCCACGCCACCATGGCACACCTCCCTTCGTCAACTGGACCGACATGGCTGGGACGCCCCCCTCCGCGAGCCGCGACGCCGCCACGACAGTGAGCCGAGGCGGGGGTCGCGACGTGCTTGCACAGACGGCCGTGTCCGCGCTTGGGCGCCGGGGAGCCGGGACCCACGCGAGGGGCCTTCCCCTTCTCGGTGGCAGAGAACTTCCTTTGTGGCGCCATTGTTGCAAGTAGAGAAGCGAGGAGGAAGAAGCGAGTGAAGCAAGAAAGAGATGGGTGACGAGGGCTCCACCCCCTTCCCCATTTATAGCGAGAGGAGGCCAACCGGCACCCCCCACGATCACAAGTAATGATGGTTTTCCTTGCATGTCGCAGGGACTTGTCAAGTTGGGCAGTTGCCGAGGCAGCGTGGGGAAGCGGAGACGCCCACGTCCAATCAACCGCCACACGTCGACCGATGCCGCAGGCTTTGGGGGCCCGCGGCGCTCCGTAATTGACCCTTGGCTTCGCCACGAAGCCAAGCCCGAGCGCACCTTGGGCCCGGGGGCTACTGTCGGCATTCTGGGAACGGGGGTCCCCAGACATGCCTGCCTGCGGCCCACGGCATGGATATGCTAGCGGGTCGTACGGCCCATCTTCATCGACAAGGCAATCAAGACCCTCGCGAGGGGCCAAGCCTCGCGAGGCGGGCGGCGCAAGACCTCCTCGGGAGTAGCCTCACCAGGCTGCCTCGCGAGGAGCGGAGATATCAAGGCGGAGCAAACCTCACGAGGCTCTCGTGACGTGAGCCATGACGATCGACATCAGGTGGACGCCAGGCGGGCGCCAGCGCGTGCAGCGTCCTTGTTTCCTCTTTGGTGCTAAGGAAGCAAGCGCAGGCGCGGAGTACCGAGGCATCAGGCAAAGGTTTCCACATCGGTGCAACAAGACCAAGGCCAGTAGGACGGCAAGACGGAGGTCACCGTAGGGCCCAAGACGGCGTCACCACCAGAGCCTTTTGCAGGCGAAGACCACTTTTGTCAGGATAGCTTGTACTAGCTGTCCCCTTTCAAATTCGCCCGCCGTTGTTGGCTCCCTTCCCGCTCAATATTTCGGGAGAGGACCAGGGCCTATATAAGTAGAGCTAGCCACCATAGTAGAAGGAGGTTGAACTGACCGAGTTCTCATCCACCAGTTCACCGAGCACAAGAACACCTCAACCTCAGGAGGTTGTTCTTCCCCTTGTACTGTTCATCATCAACCCAAGAGGCAATCCACCACCACACAGTGGAGTAGGGTGTTACACCACAATGGTGGCCCGAACCAGTATAAACCTCGTGTCTCTCTGTGTTGTGAGTTGGTCGAGTTCGTTCATGAGATCTTAGCGAGCTAGGGCGTGGATCGGTAGGAGGGAAAGAACTTCGCGCGCACCCCAGAGTTCGAACCTTAAGGGTTTTGCCGAAACCCGAGATCCGATAGGTACCCATCCAGAACGCCTGGAACATCCATCACCTCCGGAAGTTCTACCCATGAAGCAAGGCCCAGTGCCTGTGAAGAAAGGCCCAGTGCCTGTGAAGCAAGGCCCAGTGCCTGTGAAGAAAGGCCCGGTGCCTGTGAAGAATCGCCGCCCATGACACTCTCATGTAATAATGAGTGGAGTTGTACATGCCCCGGAGTCTCAGGAGTGCCGCCCTCGGGCCTCGGGGGCTCCCTCCCATGCCTAGTGGCAGCACTTAGCTCCGCGCTGGTGAGAAGACTGAAGACTAGATTAAGTGCCAGACTCGGCTTTTCATTTGCTTTCCGTAGTTGGCTCGCCTTCTCTTAATCGAAGTTTGCTTTTGGTGTTCCTTGCTGATTTGGTTCCTTCGCCTTTTGCCGCCTTTTCCGACTCTGGTTCGCTTGTGTTCTCTGTCTCGCATACCTCGCGAAGGGGGCTAGGCAGGTGCCCTCACGAGCATTTTTGTTTCTCTCTGCCTTCTCGCTAGCCACCCTCGTTCGAGACCGCAAGCTGGCGCATCTCTCCTAATCCGTGCCCCTCGGGTACCGCGATATGAAGCGCCGGGTCAAGGCTTGGGTGAACGATAAATCTCCTAGCAAGCTTCCTAACGAAATTTTTGCAGTTCCTGACAGATCACAGACCACTAGGTCAAGACGGGCATGAGGAAACAAATGCCTCGTCAAGAGGAGGCCGCCCTGAACGCACCAAGCTAAGTTATCTCAGCACAAAATAACAACACAGCACGGAAACAACAAGCGTAGCATAACGATTGAGAAGTCATTGTTCGATACACACCCCTCCGGGCCCATACTGGTTTCATTTTGGTGCAGGAAGGAAAAGCGGAACAACACCAAAGCGGTGCTCGCCCCTGCAGCAGTCCTCGGGAGCAGGCCCTTGGCGACGTCCCGTGCTTAGTCGGACCCCTCCTCACGCTTCACGGATGTGCAGCAACGAGACGACCCGCTACCACCTTCGAAGCGGCCGCGGTGACGTGGCGGCTGGTCGTAGCCGCCACTGCTGGAACTGTCGCCAAGAGAGGAGCCATCGTAGCCGGACGAGGCGCGGCTGGCGGGTCCGCCCTCCTCCTCGTCCCGACCATCACCAAGGATGAGCACCTCCTCGCCGTCGTTCACCTCGGGGTAGCATCCGGCGCGGCGGCCGCCTTCCCCGAACACCCCCACGTAGAGGGTCGCGTCGCCGTCAAACTTGAAGTGGAGGGTGCACCACCTGGCCAGGCCGTGTGCGCGGGCGAACGTCTGCCAGCCGCGGGCCAGAGCTATGTTGCTCGCGACGGAGACCTCGACCGCAACCCAAGAAGCCCGGCTGCAGCAACCGTCTGCCTGCAGCCAGAGCCCGCCTGGACCGGAGGCCGGCAGCTCGTCGGCAAAGAAGCGAGGAAGTTGGAGCCAGCTGCCGGCCGGATCCGCCGACCAGACAACAAACTCCGGCAGCACCTCTGACGCGTGGAACCGCGGCCGGGGAGGCCACATAACCACAGCGCATCTCCTTTCATCAACGAGGTTGCCGCGGCCAGAGCGACTCCTGCCACGCGCAGCGGCGCCACCCCGGGAGCCGGGGGCCACGGCGGGGGTCGCGGCGTGCTTGCGGGGACGGCCACGTCCGCGCTTGGGCGTCGGGGAGCCGGGGCCCTCCCGAGGGGCCTTGCCCTTCTCCACAGCGGAGAACCTCTTTGAGGCGCCATTGCTGCAAGGAGAGGAGCAAGGAGGAGGAAGCAGGCGAACCGTGAAGAGATAGGCGATCGGGGCTCTGCCCCCTCCCCATTTATAGTGGAAGAAGGCCAACCGGCGCCTCCCACGATCACAGGAAATGATGGCTTTCACTGCATGTCGCAGGGACTTGTCAAGTTGAGCAGTTGCCGAGGCAGCGTTGGGAAGCGGAGACGCCCATGTCTAATCAACCGCCACGCGTCGACCGAGGCCGCAAGCTTTTGGGGCCCACGGCGCTCCGTGCTTGACCTTTGGCTTCGCCTCGAAGCCAATCCCGAGCGCGCCTTGGGCCCGGGGGCTACTGTCGGCGTTCTGGGAATGGGGGTCCGCAAACTTTCCTGCCTGCGGCCCACGGCGTGGCTGTGCTACTGGCCTATACGGCCCATCTTCGTCAACAAGGCATTCAAGACCCTCGCGAGGGGCCAAGCCTCGCGAGGAGGACGACGCAAGACCTCCTCAGGAGCGGCCTCACCAGGCTGCCTCGCGAGGAGCGGAGAAATCAAGGCAGGGCAAACCTTGCGAGGCTCTCGTGACGTGAGCCATGATGATCAAGATCAGGCGGGCGCCAGCGCGCGCAGCATCCTTGTTTGCTCTTTGGTGCTAAGGAGGCAAGCGCAGGCGCGGAGTACCGAGGCATCAAGCAAAGGTTTCCATATCGGTGCAACAAGACCAAGACCAGCAGGACGGCAGGACGGAGGTCACCATGGAACCCACGACGGGGTCATCACCACAGCCTTTCACAGGCGAAGACCGCTTTTGTCAGGATAAGCTGTACTAGCTGTCCCCTTTCAAATTGGCCATTGTTGGCTCCCTTCCCGATCAATATTTAGGGAGAGGGCCGGGGCCTATATAAGTAGAACTAGCCACCACTGGGAAAAGGATCGATTCCGCCTCCCATCCTCACATCCACAAGCTGGCAGAGCACAAGAACACCTCAACCTCAGGAGGCTGCTCTTCCCCTTGTACGGTTCATCATCAACCCAAGAGGCGATCCACCACCACCACACTAGATTAGGGTATTACACCACAACGGTGGCCCGAACCAGTATAAATCTTGTGTCTTTGTGTTGTGAGTTCGCCGAGTTCGTCCGTGAGATCTTAGCGAGCTAGGGCGTGGATCGGTAGGGAGGAAATCTCCGCACGCACCCCAGTGTTCGAACCTTGAGGGTTTTGCCGGAACCCGTGATCTGACAGAATCTACACTCTAAAATACGTCTATATACATCAGTGTTTGGAGTATGTACTAGTAGTTCATATTGAAATCTACTAAAGGACATATATTCCAAACAATATGATAATCTCTTTAACCAAGGTAGGGACGAGGAGTAAATGGAGGGAGTAGTAAAATTTTCTCCTCGTCCTGCGAGCCACCACGAGCGTGGGCGAGGGAGCGGGCGTAAGGCGTACTAGTAAGCAAGCTTCACCTCATCCTGCGAGCCACCGCGCCCATGGGCGGGGGAGACAGCGTACTAAGCAAGCTTCTCCTCGTTCTGTGAGTTGACGGGACACATCAAAAGTACTCCAGTGTATAGGGCCTTGCCTCTAAGGTAGGCCCCACATGGTTTGCCTCTTTTTTAACATAATGCGTCAAGTCGCAATTTGTTTGTTCACCCATGGTAGACGATCCTCCATCAAGTGGACAACCAGTACACGTGTCAAATTACCACGTGGGCTGCCTTTTCATACAGAAATGAGCTCCACCGTGTACCCGATTGGGAAAGAGACGGGAGTACGTGCGCCGTGCGTGCACCTCTTCTCTTCATGCACGTCCCCCACCTACGTGGGTGTGTGTAAGAGAGATACAAACCTAGATAGATGGCATGTGCGTTCATGAGTGTTTTTTGTTTTTTGGGGGGTGGTGATTTCGTGAATGTATTTGTGGGAATATGTGTCAATGACATCTCAAACAAAATTTTGCATGCAATGTGTGTGAAATAGAGGCATATCCATATCATATAGAGAGGGCCAGAGGGGGCGATCTACGAGAAGAGAGGGAGGGGTCATAGATATCGATAGAGTCAAAGAGAGGATCAAGTGGGTGGGTGCGAGATGGATGAAGAGAACCATCGAAATTGTGTGTGTGCAACTCAAAGATATAGGGTGACTGACCTACCAGAACGTCAGAGGGCACAGGGCAAGTTTGTGTGTGGCAGGGAGACATGACTAGAGCGCTTGATGTATCAGTGTGTGTGGTGGGTGGGGGAAGGGGGGAGGCAGAGGCCTAACTAAAGAGGTAGAACGACTTGTATATGTGTTGAGAAGGAATGACCCAGCTATGTCTTGAGGGAGATGGGTCGACATCCATACATAACTGAAGGACGGGAAATAGGTTGGGACGGAGAGAGAGAGAAGAGAGAGAGGGAGGGAGAGGGGTAGAGTGCTGGATTGGTGATGGAGTTGCTTCTCGAAGATGGTGGGAGAGGCCTACTAGACAAACTGAGGGTAGAACTGCAATATTATCAATAAGAGTGGGGATGTGTTTCTGTGTGTGCCTGTGCGTGATAGATCTGTCAGGATGCATGCATGGATGATGAAGGGGAACCATGTGTTTGCTAAGTAAACCTAACTAGATCGGTAGATCAATATTTGTTTGTCGGAGGAAGGGAGAGACATAACTAATGAGGTAGATCGATTGACGCGTGGGGAAAAATGGGTTATAATTAAGGACCTAGCTAGCTATATGTATAGCGGGAGATCGGTCGGTGTAAATCCATTTCTTAGAGGCAAATAAGGCCCAGTGAGACGGATAGACAGAGATAATGGAGCTAGGAGGTGGTGCGAGAGGCCGAGCTACTAGCTAGATAGGGGGAGGAGTGTGTGGTTGTGAGATCGATGAAAAGAGGGGCGACATTTTACACGTGTGTGGGACCGTATGAGAGACATGAGGCATGGACACAGAAAGGAGGAGATGGAAGGTGCGAGTGTACGTATATTGTAGGCAGACGCTGGACAGGTTTATCGATCGGTGTGTGTCGGAAAGGAGTTGTGGAGACTGTGGGAGAACGACCTAAGGAAAAAAATGAATGTGCATGATGGATAGAATGCTAAGGGAGGGGGAGGGCGAGGAGGGCGTGTGCATGCACGAGAGAAAGTTAGTGCTAGCTACAAAGGTTAGAGGATTGTGTGGGTGTAAGAGACTAACAAAGATATAATTTGATATGAAAGTGGATTCATATATTTGAATAGGAGATCATAGTGTTATAAACATATGCATGCATGAATATAGCGGTGATACGCGTGCTGTGGTTTTGCACATGTTATACCATAATGTGATAATGCATGGCGTTTGCAACTCACAGCTAAACAATCCAAACCATACTATATATCGAACAATCTCACATTTTATTTGAATTTGTGATAATGTGTGGTGTTTGCAGCTTACAACTAAATATCGAACAATCTAAACAATACTATATATCGAACAATCTCACATTTTATTTGAATTTGTGGTAATGTGTGGTGTTTGCAACTCACATCTAAATACTTGTAGGCCTAGGGGGCGGGGCACCATACATTATCTGATAAACACATTATACATATGAGACATGGTTTAGATTATGAAGATCTAGCTAGAGCTTGAAATGTACTGTGATTTGAAATCAACATAAAGTGGATTCAAAAAATCGAGTTCGAGTTCATATAGTACACATAGTTCATAGCTAACTCGAGAGTAATCATGTGGTGTGCTGTGAAGGTAATACACAAACGATGGTTTAACTTGACAATAATGATGATTGTAGATCTTATTAAAATAGAGATATGAATTCAAATGGTTTGACTTCACAACAATCATCATTGTAAATCTTATTCAAATAGAGAAACGAATTCAGATTTAGTTCATATTGAAGCGGTAGTATATACGTTTGGAATGCACTAAAACGTTCATTTGAGTAGCAGGTTGCATGCATTATACACGTAGAGAAATATTTTAATTGAACATAACATGATTTCAAAGTTTTGAATGACATTTGAGTGTGAATTGATTTGGTACAGTACACGGGACTAGACTCTCTTGTGTGCTGCGAATTGATTTCTTTTTGTTTTTTCGTCGACGGAAGTGCGAATTGATTTGGTACAGTACACGTTGGGCTTGTCCGGAAATTTCAACCCGCGCCTTGTTACCCCGAAATATTTAAGATATATCTTTGTCTCGTTGTGCTCCGACAACTACCTCCATCTAACCCCGCGCCTTGCTATTCCAAAATTACAACGCGCGCGAAAACTCCCACCTCCTGTGAAATCCCGACATGCGAAATGCCCGTGATACCCTTGAACCGAAAGAAC
The DNA here is from genome assembly GCF_018294505.1 of Triticum aestivum. Lineage (NCBI taxonomy): Eukaryota > Viridiplantae > Streptophyta > Magnoliopsida > Poales > Poaceae > Triticum > Triticum aestivum. The sequence continues at coordinate 240,115,826 of NC_057799.1, forward strand.
CGCCTAGATCAAATTGGTGGGGATAATTTCATAACTTAGCCCACATTTCGGAAAAGCGCATCCCTAAGCCATGGTTCCGCACTCCCATCCCATCCGCCCACCCATTCGTACACCAAGACCGCGAAAACCCGCGAAGCCCCACACCCTCCTCCATCCGCCACCCAGCCGAAGCCTCTTCCTCGACGACATCATCCACAGCAACACCTCGACGTCCCTCATCCATCATACCGGATGAGGATCCGTCGTCGATCTCGTCGTCCCGCCGGTTCAGCCACCCCGTCCTCCACCTCCAAGGAGCTGCCCCAATGTTCCCCTCGTCTTTCGTGCCACCTCCATTCCCACACCGCCGTCTTAACCTGCACCATCGGAAGAGCATCATCATCACCGTTTCCTCGGATGAAGCTGAGGCCTAATCGGCGCCACCAAAGAGGTTGTACACTAATCGCCGCATTTTCTTCTTGATTCCATCTCACGGTGCTGCCGACGCTCGGTCCCGAGCCGACACGGTGATGACCCACAAGTATAGGGGATCTATCGTAGTCCTTTCGATAAGTAAGAGTGTCGAACCCAACGAGGAGCAGAAGGAAATGATAAGCGGTTTTCAGCAAAGTATTCTCTGCAAGCACTGAAATTATCGGTAACAGATAGTTTTGTGATAAGGTAATTTGTAATGAGTAACAAGTAACAAGTGTAAATAAAGTGCAGCAAGGTGGCCCAATCCTTTTTGTAGCAAAGGACAAGCCTGGACAATTCTTATATGAAGGAAAAGCGCTCCCGAGGACACATGGGAATTATCGTCAAGCTAGTTTTCATCACGCTCATATGATTCGCGTTCGGTACTTTGATAATTTGATATGTGGGTGGACCGGTGCTTGGGTGTTGTCCTTTCTTGGACAAGCATCCCACTTATGATTAACCCCTATTGCAAGCATCCGCAACTACAAAAGAAGTATTAAGGTAAACCTAACCATAGCATGAAACATATGGATCCAAATCAGCCCCTTACGAAGCAACGCATAAACTAGGGTTTAAGCTTCTGTCACTCTAGCAACCCATCATCTACTTATTATTTCCCAGTGCCTTCCTCTAGGCCCAAACAATGGTGAAGTGTCATGTAGTCGACGTTCACATAACACCACTAGAGGAGAGACAACATACATCTCATCAAAATATCGAACGAATACCAAATTCACATGACTACTATAGCAAGACTTCTCCCATGTCCTCAGGAACAAACGTAACTACTCACCAAGCATATTCATGTTCATAATCAGAGGGGTATTAATATGCATATAGGATCTGAACATATGATCTTCCACCAAATAAACCAACTAGCATCAACTACAAGGAGTAATAACACTACTAGCAACCCACAGGTACCAATCTGAGGCTTTGGGACAAAGATTGGATACAAGAGATGAACTAGGGTTGGAGAGGAGATGGTGCTGGTGAAGATGTTGATGAAGATTGACCCCCTCCCGATGAGAGGATCGTTGGTGATGACGATGGCGATGATTTCCCCCTCCCGGAGGGAAGTTTCCCCGGCAGAACAGCTCTGTCAGAGCCCTAGATTGGTTCCGCCAAGGTTCCGCCTCGTGGTGGCGGAGTTTCTTCCCGCAAGGTTGCTTATGATTTTTTCCAGGGTAAAAGACCTCATATAGCAGAAGATGGACACCGGAGGCCTGCCAGGGGGCCCACGAGGCAGGGGGCGCGCCCCCCACCCTCATGGCCAGGGTGTGGGCCCCCTCTGGTATTTTCTTCGCTCAGTATTTTTTATTATTTCCAAAAATGACTTCCGTGGAGTTTCAGGACTTTTGTAGTTGTGCAGAATAGGTCTCTAATATTTGCTCCTTTTCCAGCCCAGAATTCCAGCTGCCGGCATTCTCCCTCTTCATGTAAACCTTGTAAAATAAGAGAGAATAGGCATAAGTATTGTGACATAATGTGTAATAACAGCCCATAATGCAATAAATATCGATATAAATGCATGATGCAAAATGGACGTATCAACTCCCCCAAGCTTAGACCTCACTTGTCCTCAAGCGGAAGCCGATAACGATAAATATGTCCACATGTTTAGAGATAGAGGTGTGAATAAAATAAAATACGGACATGAGGGAATCGTGATCATTCTTATAATAGCAACATATATGGATATTGTCATATGATTTCTTATGCTCAAGTAATAATCTATTCACAATGCAAAGTATGAATTAGAAACTTCATTGAGAACCAACAAACTATAATCTCAGTCATTGAAACAATTGCAATTTATCATAACATCGGAAAGAGTCAATATAAGAGCTTTTCAGCAAGTCCACATACTCAACTATCATTTAGCCTTTCACAATTGCTAACACTCATGCAATACTTGTGGTTACGGAGTTTTAATCGGACACAGAGAAAGATAGGGGCTTATAGTTTCGCCTCCCAACCTTTTACCTCAAGGGTAATGTCAACAATAATAGCTCATACTAACTTACATCCAATTGGATATATATATCAGGATCTTTCCAACACAATGTGCTTGCCAAAGGATAAAATGTAAAAAGGAAAGGTGAAGATCACCATGACTCTTGCATAAGGAATAAGACAAAAGTAAAAGATAGGCCCTTCGCAGAGGGAAGCAGAGGTTGTCATGCGCTTTCATGGTTGGATGCACGAAATCTTAATGCAAAAGAACGTCACTTTATATTGCCACTTGTGATATGGACCTTTATTATGCAGTCCGTCGCTTTTATTTCTTCCACATCACAAGATCGTATAAAGCTTATTTTCTCCACACTAATAAATCATACATATTTAGAGAGCAATTTTTATTGCTTGCACCGATGACAACTTACTTGAAGGATCTTACTCAATCCATAGGTAGATATGGTGGACTCTCATGGCAAAACTGGGTTTAAGGGTATTTTGGAAGCACAAGTAGTATCTCTACTTGGTGCAAAGAATTGGCTAGCATGAGGGAGAAAAGCAAGCTCAATATGTTGGATGATCCATGACAATATACTTTATTTCGGATATAAGAAAACATAACCCATTACGTTGTCTTCCTTGTCCAACATCAACTCTTTAGCATGTCATATTTTAATGAGTGCTCACAATCATAAAAGATGTCCAAGATAGTATATTTATATGTAGAACCTCTCTTTCTTTATTACTTCCTATTAATTGCAACGATGACCAAAATTATGTTTGTCAACTCTCAACAAATTTTAATCATCATACTCTTTATATGTGAAGTCATTACTCTCCATAAGATCAATATGATCTCTTTAATTTCTTTTTTTCTTTCTTTTTCTTTTATTCCTCAAGATCATAGCAAGATAATCAAGCCCTTGACTCAACACTAATCTTTATTATATAGCTCACGGACTCGATTACATAGAGGGATCATAAGGAAAAACTCAAAACTAAATCATACTAAAACTTTATTCTACTAGATCAAGATATTACCATAAGGATTGAACTAAGAAAACGATAAAGATAGGAGTGTGATGGTGATACGATACCGGGGCACCTCCCCCAAGCTTGGCAGTTGCCAAGGGGAGTGCCCATACCCATGTGATTATGTCTCTTTCTTCGGAGGTGGTGATGTGATATTCTTGGCTATGATACCCCTTAGGATAGGATTCTCCTCCTCGAGCTTGTTGACTTGCCGCTTAAGATCCATTATTTCCTTACGGAGCTTACCCGTGACGGTTAAAGCTCCTTGCACCCATGGATGCTGCATAGCTGCGGGAGAACAAGTAACACTCCTTTTCATATTTTCATAAGAGAGAAATTTAACATTGGAGGGGATGACCGAGTTTGGGATAGCTGAGCTCTGTAGTTTCCCCATCGTGAATCCTGCCCGGAAACGAGAAGTAACTTCTTGATCCTCCTCCATGGCATCTATCCTTTTCAAGTCAGCTTCCATCTCTTCCTCCGTTGAGGGCCCAAAGTGATAGGCATCGTTCTTTGCCCCTGTACCTGGTGTCGGATGAGACACCCAACTCTCCCCGACTGACTCTTGAGAACACATCTTGCTCTAATCTGCGACAGAAACAGCTCGAAACAAAAATAGAGGATATTTGCGTGGTACGGTGGTCAAAACCTTCGAGAGATTATATAATGAATTTTTACCGACTAAAAGAAGTATCATGCAAGAAAGCCGAGTCCAGAGAGTGCACGAGGTGCCCACGAAGCAGGGGCGCCCTCCACCATCGTGGAAGCCTCGTGTCCTTCCCGGACTACTACTTATTTTCCTATTTTCTTAAATATTCCAAAATGGAGAAAAATTGCCATTAGAACTGTTTTGGAGTCGGTTTATTTACCGTACCACATATCTATTCCTTTTCGGAGTCTGAAACGTTCTGGAAAGTGTCTCTTATGTATTCCTCCAGGGTTACGGTTTCAATAATATTGGTTTCAACATTTATGGGATTACCTGAGATGTAATGTTTGATCCTTTGATCGTTCACCACCTTCGGATTTGTGCCTTCGAAGTTGTTGATTTTTATGGCACCGGAACGATAGACCTCCTCGATAACGTAAGGACCTTCCCATTTAGAGAGAAGGTTTACTGCAAAAAATCTTAAACAAGAGCTGTACACCAACACATAATCACCTATATTAAACTCATGCTTTTGTATCCTTTTGTCATGCCATCTTTTAACTTTTCCTTAAACAATTTGGCATTTTCATAGCCTTGGGTTCTCCATTCATCAAGTGAGCTAATGTCAAATAACCTCTTCTCACCAGCAAGTTTGAAATCATAGTTAAGCTCTTTAATGGCCCAATATGCCTTATGTTCTAGTTCGAGAGGTAAGTGACATGCTTTTCCATAAACCATCTTATACGGAGACATACCCATAGGATTTTTATATGCAGTTCTATAGGCCCATAATGCATCATCAAGTTTCTTAGACCAATTCTTTCTAGATCTATTAACAGTCTTTTGCAAAATTAATCTGATCTCTCTATTACTCAATTCTACTTGACCACTAGACTGTGGGTGATAAGGGGATGCAATTCTATGATTAACGTCATACTTAGCAAGCATTTTACGAAAAGCACCATGAATAAAATGTGAACCACCGTCAGTCATTAAATATCTAGGGACTCCAAACCTCGGAAAAATAACTTCTTTAAGCATCTTAATAGAGGTGTTATGATCAGCACTACTAGTTGGAATAGCTTCTACCCACTTAGTAACGTAATCAACAGCAACTAAAATATGTGTATATCCATTAGAGGAAGGAAACGTTCCCATATAATCAAAGCCCCAAACATCAAATGGTTCAATGACAAGTGAATAATTCATAGGCATTTCTTACGTCTGCTAATATTACCAATTCTTTGACATTCATCACGAGATAAGACAAACTTACGGGCATCTTTGAAGAGAGTAGGCCAATAAAAACCGGATTGCAATACCTTATGTGCAGTTCTATCTCCAGCGTGGTGTCCTCCATAAGCTTCGGAGTGACACTTGCGTAGGATCTGTTCCTGTTCATGCTCAGGTATACAACGTCTAATAACACCATCTACTCCTTCTTTATAAAGGTGTGGGTCATCCCAGAAGTAATGTCTCAAATCATAGAAAAACTTTTTCTTTTGCTGGTATGTTAAACCAGGTGGTATAAATTTAGCAACAATGTAATTAGCATAATTAGCATACCATGGAGCAGTACGAGAAGCATTTATGACAGCTAATTGTTCATCAGGAAAGCTATCATCAATAGGTAGTGGGTCATCAAGAACATTCTCTAACCTAGACAAGTTGTCTGCAACGGGGTTCTCAGCTCCCTTTCTATCAATAATATGCAAATCAAATTCTTCTAGCAAGAGAACCCATCTAATAAGTCTAGGTTTAGCATCTTTCTTTTCCATAAGGTATTTAATAGCAGCATGATCAGTGTGAATAGTTACTTTAGAATCAACAATATAAGGTCTAAACTTATCACAAGCGAAACAACTGCTAAAAATTCTTTTTCAGTAGTAGCATAATTTCTCTGGGCATTGTCTAGAGTTTTACTAGCATATTGAATAACATTTAATTTCTTATCAACTCTTTTCCCTAGAACAGCACCTACAGCATAATCACTAGCATCACAATAATTTCAAAGGGTAAATTCCAATCACGAGGCTGAACAATAGGTGCGGAAATCAAAGCTTTCTTAAGTATTTCAAATGCTTCTACACAATCATCATCAAAGACAAAAGGAATATCTTTTTGTAAGAGATTAGTCAGAGGCCGAGAAACTTTTGAGAAGTCCTTAATGAACCTCCTATAAAAACCGGCATGACCAGGAAAACTTCTTATGCCTTTGATGTCCTTAGGACACGGCATCTTTTCAATAGCATCAACTTTAGCTTTATCAACTTCAATACCTCTTTCAGAAATTTTATGTCCCAAGACAATGCCTTCATTAACCATAAAGTGGCATTTCTCCCAATTCAAGACAAGGTTAGTTTCTTCACATCTCTGCAAAACTCGATCAAGGTTGCTCAAGCAATCATCAAAAGAGGATCCATAAACGGAGAAATCATCCATGAAAACCTCACAAATCTTTTCACAAAAGTCAGAGAATATGGCCATCATGCATCTTTGAAAGGTAGCAGGTGCATTACATAAACCAAAAGGCATACGTCTATAAGCAAAAGTACCGAAAGGGCAAGTAAAAGTGGTCCTTTGCTTGATCATCAGCTGACACAGGTATTTGAGAGAAGCCAGAGTAACCATCTAGAAAGCAAAAATGTGTATGTTTGGATAATCTTTCTAGCATTTGATCAATGGAAGGCAAAGGGTAATGATCTTTTTTAGTAGCTTTATTTAGTTTGCGGAAATCAATTACCATCCTATAACCTGTCATAATTCTTTGTGGAATCAATTCATCTTTATCATTAGGAACGACAGTAATACCTCCCTTCTTAGGGACACAATGGACAGGACTTACCCACCGACTATCAGCAACGGGATAAATTATACCTGCCTTAAGGAGCTTTATTATTTCCTTTCTTACCAATTCTTTCATCTTAGGATTCAGTCGTCGTTGGTGATCAATAACCGGTTTGGCATCTTTTTCCAAATTTATTTTGTGTTGACATAGAGTGGGACTAATGCCCTTAAGATCATCAAGAGTATATCCAATAGCAGCATGGTGCTTCTTCAGAGTTTTCAATAATTTTTCTTCCTCCTTCTCTGAAAGGTTAGCACTAATAATAACAGGATATATCTTCTTTTCATCAAGATAAGCATATTTAAGAGTATCAGGTAGTGCTTTAAGCTCAAACACGGGATCACCCTTGGGAGGAGGAGGATCCCCTAGGATTTCAACAGGCAAGTTGTGTTTCAGAATAGGTCCCTGTTTAAAGAATACTTCATCTATTTCCCTTCTTTCATTCATAAACATATCATTTTCATGGTCTAGCAAATATTGTTCTAAAGGATCATTAGGAGGCACAGCAATAGAAGCAAGACCAATAATTTCATCCTTACTAGGCAATTCCTCATCACGGGGTTGTCTACGAAATTTAGAAAAATTAAACTCATGAGACATATTATCCAAACCAATAGTAACAACATCCTTCTCGCAGTCTATCCTAGCATTGACAATATTCAAGAAGGGTCTACCAAATATAATGGAACAGAAGCTATCTTGTGGGGAACCAAGAACAAGAAATCAGCAGGATATTTAACTTTCCCACACAAGACTTCAACATCTCTAACAATCCCTATCGGTGAGATAGTATCTCTATTGGCAAGCTTAATGGTAACATCAATATCTTCTATCTCAGCAGGTGCAATATCATGCATAATTTCTTCGTATAAAGAATGAGGTATTGCACTAGCACTAGCACCCATATCACATAAGCCATGATAACAATGATCCCCTATTTTAACAGAAATAACAGGCATGCCTACAACAGGTCTATGTTTATTTTTAGCATAAGGTTTAACGATTCTAGCTGTCTCATCACAGAAGTAAATAACATGCCCATCAATATTATCAGCCAAGAGATCTTTAACCATAGCAACATTAGGTTCAACTTTAACTTGCTCAGGAGGTTTGTGTGTCCTAATATTACTTTTATTGGCTACGGTTGAAGCTTTAGCATGATCCTTCATTCTAACAGGGAAAGGTGGTTTCTCAACATAAGCAGTAGGAACAATAGGATCATTATAAGTGATAGTCTTTTCTTCAGCTTTAATAGGTGCAACTACTTTTACTTCAATGAGTGGATTATATTTAAACCACTTCTCCTTAGGGAGATCAACATGAGTGGCAAAACATTCACAGAAAGAAGCTACTATCTCAGAGTCAAGTCCAGATTTAGTGCTAAACTTACGGAAAACATCAGTATCCATAAAAGATTTAACACAATCGAACTTAGGTGTAATACCTGACTCCTTACCTTCGTCGAGGTCCCAATCTTCACAGTTGTGTTTAATTCTTTCCAATAAATCCCATTTGAATTCAATAGTCTTCATCATAAAAGAACCAGTACAAGAAGTATCGAGCATGGAGCGATTGTTGTCAGAAAGCCGAGCATAAAAATTTTGAATAATCATTTCTCTTGAGAGCTCATGATTGGGGCATGAATATAACATTGACTTAAGCCTCCCCAAGCTTGAGCGATGCTTTCTCCTTCGCGAGGCCAAAAATTATATATATATATATATAATTACGATCACGATGAACAAGATGCATAGGATAAAACTTCTGATGAAATTCCAATTTGAATCGCTTGTAGTCCCATGATCCCATATCATCACATAGCCTATACCATGTCAATGCCTCTCTCTTCAAAGATAAAGGGAAGACCTTCTTCTTGATAACATCATCGGGCATACCTGCAAGCTTAAATAATCCACAAACTTCATCCACATAGATTAAGTGTAAATCGGGATGCAATGTTCCATCTCCTGCAAAAGGATTAGCTAGCAGTTTCTCTATCATACCCGAAGGAATTTCAAAGTAAACATTTTCAGTAGGTTCAGTAGGTTGAGGGGTAGCTAATTGTGGTTCCGGACGGGGTGAAGATACCCCGAACAAACCCCTCAAAGGATTGTTTCCATAGTAACAAGTGACAGTAAATTTCAGCACACTATATAAATTTTTCCTTACCAAATTCCACCTACCAAAGGTGCTACACTCCCCGGCAACAGCGCCAGAAAAGAGTCTTGATGACCCACAAGTATAGGGGATCTATCATAGTCCTTTCGATAAGTAAGAGTGTCAAACCCAACGAGGAGCAGAAGGAAATAATAAGCGGTTTTCAGCAAGGTATTCTCTGCAAGCACTGAAATTACCGGTAACAGATAGTTTTATGATAAGGTAATTTGTAACGAGTAACAAGTAAAAAGTGTAATTAAAGTGCAGCAAGGTGGCCCAATCATTTTTGTAGCAAAGGACAAGCCTGGACAATTTCTTATATGAAGGAAAACGCTCCCGAGGACACATGGGAATTATCGTCAAGCTAGTTTTCATCACGCTCATATGATTCGCGTTCGGTACTTTGATAATTTGATATGTGGGTGGACCGGTGCTTGGGTGCTGTCCTTTCTTGGACAAGCATCCCACTTATGATTCACCCCTATTGCAAGCAACGGCAACTACAAAAGAAGTATTAAGGTAAACCTAACCATAGCATGAAACATATGGATCCAAATCAGCCCCTTACGAAGCAACGCATAAACTAGGGTTTAAGCTTCTATCACTCTAGCAACCCATCATCTACTTATTACTTCCCAATGCCTTCCTCTAGGCCCAAACAATGGTGAAGTGTCATGTAGTCGACGTTCACATAACACCACTAGAGGAGAGACAACATACATCTCATCAAAATATCGAACGAATACCAAATTCACATGACTACTTATAGCAAGACTTCTCCCATGTCCTCAGGAACAAACATAACTACTCACAAAGCATATTCATGTTCATAATCAGAGGGGCATTAATATGCATATAGGATCTAAACATATGATCTTCCACCAAATAAACCAACTAGCATCAACTACAAGGAGTAATCAACACTACTAGCAACCCACAGGTACCAATCTGAGGCTTTGGGACAAAGCCTGGATACAAAAGATGAACTAGGGTTGGAGAGGAGATGGTGCTGGTAAAGATGTTGATGAAGATTGACCCCCTCCCGATGAGAGGATTGTTGGTGATGACGATGGCGATGATTTCCCCCTCCCGGAGGGAAGTTTCCCCGGCAGAACAGCTCTGCCGGAGCCCTAGATTGGTTCCGCCAAGGTTCTGCCTTGTGGCGGCGGAGTTTCTTCCCGCAAGGTTGCTTATGATTTTTTCCAGGGTAAAAGACCTCATATAGCAGAAGATGGACACCGGAGGCCTGCCAGGGGGCCCACGAGGCAAGGGGGCGCGCCCAGGGGGGTAGGGTGCGCCCCCCACCCTCTTGGCCAGGGTGTGGGTCCCCTCTGGTATTTTCTTCGCTCAGTATTTTTTATTATTTCCAAAAATGACTTCCGTGGCGTTTCAGGACTTTTGGAGTTGTGCAGAATAGGTCTCTAATGTTTGCTCCTTTTCCAGCCCAGAATTCCAGCTGCCGGCATTCTCCCTCTTCATGTAAACCTTGTAAAATAAGAGAGAATAGGCATAAGTATTGTGACATAATGTGTAATAACAGCCCATAATGCAATAAATATCGATATAAAAGCATGATGCAAAATGGACGTATCACACGGCGTGGCTCCATCCACGGCGGCGTCGCCGGCCACTTCCTCCACGGCGTCGCTCCCTCGGCGACGACGTCCACATCAATAGGAGCGGCTGCTGCTTTAGCTCTCGCTCGCGCTGCTGCTCTGCTCTTACTCTCGGTCCCCTACTTGATATGCTCTTGCTATTGCTCTTGCTCTTGCTCACGCTGCTGCTCTTGCTATTGCTCTTGCTCACGCTGCTGCTCTTGCTATTGCTCTTGCTCACGCTGCTGCTCTCGCTCTTGCTCTTGCTGGTGATGCTGCTCCGATTTAGATATACTTCAGTCGACTGAATCGACTTTCGGGTCAGTCGATTTTTAGGGGGTGAGGGGCTCGCCGGAGTTAAGGAACAACCAGCCACAGCGGGGAGGGGGCTCGCCGGAGAGGTACCCCAGTATCTATCTTAGGGTTCAGGGTGGGGCGGTGGTCACCGGCGGTGGTGGGGCTGTGGCATGGGGAACGCCGGAGAAATCGGCACGGGGGGGCCTAGAGGGATGGCCAGGGCGGCGGCGGACCGGCGGTGGGGAGTGGTTTCGGGGCGGGCGGCGAAGGGCGGCGGTTTGGTCGGTGGTGGCTGGCGGCTCAGGCGGGTGGAGGTTGAAGTTGAGCTACAGGCCCTTGATTTCGTATCCAACGGTTGGAAAATCGACTGACCACAGATGAAAAATTCAGTCGACCGGCTCTCGCACGCTCTGTTGCTGCTGCTACTGCTTTTCTGCTACTAGCTAGTGCATTCAGTTTCGACAGTAAAATTCAGTTTCGACAGCAAAATTCAGTTTCGACAGTTAAGTTCAATTTCGACAGTTAAATTCAGTTTCGACAGTTAAGTTCAGAGATGAGCGGCTGATGTATTTTACATCTAGCACTTTGTCTTTATGTATTTTACGTCATCTATTGGAGATGCTATTAGAATTCCACTCAGGTTATTGTTGTCTCTCCTGTCCTGCTTCAGCCTCGGCGTCGTACAACTCACCGGAGCTGCTCCAACGATGAAACCCTTCATCACAGCGGAGCAGTACCCCGGGCTCCATCTCAAGATGCCTAAGATCTTCTTCCCCTCCTCCGACAGCCAAGTCAGCCGGATCATCCTCACCGACCAACCCAATCACGCTGAGATCGACATGGCTTCACCAAAGAGGTTGTACACTTGTTGCATCTCTTTTTTACTCTACATGTTATATATATTGTCCACTAAGCACACGCAGTAACGTGAAATACGATTAGTTTCTCCTACTATATGACAAGCAGTGAGGTACCAGGCAACTTAGCTATCCGTGATAGACTCTCTTGAACGCCATCATTATTTATCTCTGCGTGTTTGAGCTGTGCATTTGTCGATGGGCCTGGGAGTTAAGCTAGTACGGCAGTGGCCTGGGTCCAAAGTAGTAGAAGTAGGCAAGTAGCACAAAAACATTTTTTGAGTGTAGCTTTTCCTTGCTCAAGCCTGCCTACTAGAATCGCCAGTGCTTGAAAGGAAAAGTGAAGGAAAAAACATAGTAATTGGAAATTTTCCTATGGTACTACTATTCATGCATTTCGTTCAAAGGAATGGAGCAAAGGAAAACTATAGGATTTGTTCCTTTAGTGTCTCCTTGAAAGAAAAACCGTACGGATTTTAATTTCCACTTGTCCTCCTTTTCAAATTCCTATTCATGAAGGAAAGGACTAAGAGATAGTAGCATAATAGGATTATAACCGTACATTTTCTTGTGGTTTGACTTAATCTCACCATGCTTCTTTGCAGCCTGTGATCTTCCAATTCTTGTGAACCAAACACCCAGATTGGCATAAATCCTGTGTTTTCAAATTCTCTCTTTTGCACGTGCATTCCTATCCTATTACTGTGTATTTCCTATCCCTGCGTTGTTAGAATCCTCCAATTCAAACGAGCCATTACAGAATTACTTCTCTTACAGATAGTTGTCAAAGAAAACCTTGTGTGGTTTGTCCCGCTCCTGTTGCGCCGTTGTCCACCCAAGCTCAGCTGCTCCAACGACAGAAGGGTCCAACACAGCAGGGATCCGGCCTCCAGACTGTCTTTCGCCGCCTCAGATCTTCTTCCCCGCCGCCGGCAGCCATGACAACCGCATTACCATCATCAACCGAGCAGATGACCTCGAGGACTACACGGGTCCGCAAGATAGGTCGCACTCTTTTGTGTCTACTTACGTTATGCATCACTTAATATTACATGCTACTTTATCGTCCTATTCACCAATTAGACACAGCTCCAAACTAATGGTCAACCTTGAGTTTTTAAATGGTTGTGGGGTACATATCGGGGCCGCAATCTATAGTATATATCTACTATCTGGTTAATCTCTGGTGTCTACTATGAGTTTCATGTTGGGTGCGAAACAAACAGTAAAGAAGCCATTATCTGTATTTTTTTAACAGAAGCCATTATCTGTCTGCTATCATTGGTTTTGGGTCTATCCACAGGTTGCTACCATCACTCTGGATTTCTGCATGCACTCCTTACATAATCTCACTATGTTTTATTCCTATGCTTGTAAGTTATTGTACACAATGGAACTGAACATGTAGAGCAAAAGAGACGAGCCTTGCGTGGCAATAAAATTTCATGCAGACGTTGCTCCATGGTAGGCGCAAAGGCAGCCCCCCTCCACCCATTTCGAATTGTAATTGAGAGGAAGATATCTGTTCTGAGGGGGATTCAGAAGGAGAAGACCATTCCTATTTACCCCCTAAGGTCTTCGCTCTAACTTGGCATGATGATGTTGGTTATATCATGCATATGGTGCCTTGCATTGCTTACTTTATACATCAAATATGTCAACCGCTTAGTTTAGGCATGCTTTGTGTGAATGCCATCTGTTTAGTTTATTCATTGTTTATGTGAATTATGCAACGCCATCTGTTTAGTTTTTTCATCGTTTATGTGAATTATGCAACGCCATCTTGTTTAGCCAGGCATCATATATGTGAATTTTGCAATGCCATCCTGCTTAGCCAGTCATCTTATATGTGAATTATATCAGGCCATCCTTTTTTTCTGTTACGTATTACATTTGTCAACAATGTTAGTACATTCAACTACTCTTCGTGTGCCTCAGCCATTTGACACGGTGATGGAAAATTCTGGAGTGAAAACAAGGTCTTTAGAGCAGACTATGCTATCTGACGAAGCACATATCTTGCTGGTTATGGATAGCTCCTCAGAGGAGGATTCAGAGACAGATGACCTGTCATATTCCCCCCCCCCTGAGGTGTATGCTCTAACTTGGCAGGGTTATGTTGCTCATATCGTGTGTATGGTGTCTTGCATTGCTATGTCATTTGATTAGTTTAGACATGCTTTGTGTGAATGCCACCTGTTTAGTGTCTAATTACCATATATGTGAATTATGCATTGCCATCTTGTTGCAAGACATTATATATGTGAATTATGCAATGCTATCTTGTTGCACAGGTATTATATATGTGAATTATGCAATGCCATGCTGTTGAGCCAATCATCATGTATGTGAATTATATCATGCTATCATTTTTTTGTATTACGTGATCCATTTGTCGACAACGTTTGTATATTCAACTACTCTTCCTGTGCATCAGCCATTTGAAGCGGTGATGGAAGTATCTGGAGTGAAAACAAGGTATTCAGAGCAGACAATGCTACCTGCTGAAGCAGACATCTTGCTGGATACAGAGAGCTCCTCAGTGGAGGATTCAGAGACTGATGACCAGTCCTATTTCCCCCCTGAGGTCTATGCTCAAACTTGGCAGGGTTGTATTACCCATGTCATGCATGTTGTCTTGCATTGCTTAGTTTTTACATCATATATGGATTGCCATATTCTTACTTGCTTACTATATAAATAATATATTTGAATTATATCATGCCATCATGTTTACATACACAGCATCTATCTGAATTATGGCATGGCAACCCATTTAATAAAGACATCATATAGTTATATCATCTCATCCTGTTTAGTGTTTACAGTCATCATATTTTGAATTATGTCATTCTATCCCGGTACACCGCCGGAGGCATTCACATAGAGTCATATTATGTTCTAAGTTTTGAGTTGTAATTCTTGAGTTGTAAAGTAAATAAAAGTGTGATGATCATCATTATTACAGCATTGTCCCAAGTGAGGAAAGGATGATGGAGACTATGATTCCCCCACAAGTCGGGACGAGACTCCGAACGAAAAAAAGAGGCCATAAAAAAGGAGAAAAGGCCCAAAGAAAAAAATGAGAGAAAAAGAGAGAAGGGACAATGTTACTATCCTTTTTACCACACTTGTGGTTCAAAGTAGCACCATGATCTTCATGATAGAGAGTCTCCTATGATATCACTTTCATATACTAGTGGGAATTTTTCATTATAGAACTTGGCTTGTATATTCCAATGATGGGCTTCCTCAAAATGCCCTAGGTCTTCGTGAGCAAGCAAGTTGGATGCACACCCACTTAGTTTCTTTTGTTGAGCTTTCATATACTTATAGCTCTAGTGTGTTGGGAATCGTAGCATAATTTTAAAATTTTCTTACGCTCACCAAGATCCATCTATGGAGTATACTAGCAACGAGGGGAAAGGAGTGCATCTACATACCCTTGTAGATCGCGAGCGGAAGCGTTCCAATGAACGTGGATGACGGAGTCGTACTCGCCGTGATTCAAATCACCGATGACCGAGTGCCGAACGGACGGCACCTCCGCGTTCAACACATGTACGGTGCAGCGACGTCTCCTCCTTCTTGATCCAGCAAGGGGGAAGGAGAGGTTGATGGAGATCCAGCAGCACGACGGCGTGGTGGTGGATGTAGCGGGATCTCGGCAGGGCTTCGCCGAGCGTCTGCGAGAGGGAGAGGTGTAGCAGGGGAGGAGGGAGGCGCCCAAGGCTGTTGTTGCTGCCCTCCCTCCCCCCTTTATATAGGCCCCCTGGGAGGGGGGGCGCCGGCCAGAACCCATCTGGATGGGGGCGGCGGCCAGGGGGGTAACTTACCCCCCAAGTCAAGTGGGGCGCCCCCCCCCCACCCTAGGGTTTCCAACCCTAGGCGCAGGGGGGAGGCCCATGGGGGGCGCCCCAGCCCACTATGGGCTGGTTCCCTTCCCACTTCAGCGCATGGGGCCCTCCGGGACAGGTGGCCCCACCCGGTGGACCCCCGGGACCCTTCCGGTGGTCCCGGTACAATACTGATAACCCCCGAAACTTTCCCGGTGGCCGAAACTGGACTTCCTATATATAATTCTTCACCTCCGGACCATTCCGGAACTCCTCGTGATGTCCGGGATCTCATCCGGGACTCCGAACAACTTTCGGGTTTCCGCATACTCATATCTCTACAACCCTAGCGTCACCGAACCTTAAGTGTGCAGACCCTACGGGTTCGGGAGACATGCAGACATGACCGAGACGCCTCTCCGGTCAATAACCAACAGCGGGATCTGGATACCCATGTTGGCTCCCACATGTTCCACGATGATCTCATCGGATGAACCATGATGTCGAGGATTCAATCAATCCCGTATACAATTCCCTTTGTCAATCGGTATGTTACTTGCCCGAGATTCGATCGTCGGTATCCCAATACCTTGTTCAATCTCGTTACCGGCAAGTCTCTTTACTCGTACCGCAATGCATGATCCCGTGACTAACACCTTAGTCACATTGAGCTCATTATGATGATGCATTATTGAGTGGGCCCAGAGATACCTCTCCGTCACACGGAGTGACAAATCCCAGTCTCGATCCATGCCAACCCAACAGACACTTTCAGAGATACCCGTAGTGTACCTTTATAGTCACCGAGTTACGTTGTGACGTTTGGCACACCCAAAGCACTCCTACGGTATCCGGGAGTTGCATGATCTCATGGTCTAAGGAAAAGATACTTGACATTGGAAAAGCTCTAGCAAACGAAACTACACGATCTTTTATGCTACGCTTAGGATTGGGTCTTGTCCATCACATCATTCTCCTAATGATGTGATCCCGTTATCAATGACATCCAATGTCCATAGTCAGGAAACCATGACTATCTGTTGATCAACGAGCTAGTCAACTAGAGGCTTACTAGGGACACGTTGTGGTCTATGTATTCACACATGTATTACGATTTCCGGACAATACAATTATAGCATGAACAATAGACAATTACCATGAACAAAGAAATATAATAATAACCATTTATTATTGCCTCTAGGGCATATTTCCAACATAGTGCATCCGTTGCATGGCAATCCCTACTCACTCACATTGATATCTATTGATGGGCATCTCCATAGCCCGTTGATATGCCTAGTTGATGTGAGACTATCTTCTCCTTTTGTCTTCTCCACAACCACCATTCTATTCCACATAAAGTGCTATGTCCATGGCTCACGCTCATGTATTGCGTGAAGATTGAAAAAGTTTGAGAACACCAAAGTATGAAACAATTGATTGGCTTGTCATCGGGGTTGTGCATGATTAAATACTTTGTGTGATGAAGATAGAGCATAGCCAGACTATATGATTTTGTAGGGATAACTTTCTTTGGCCATGTTATTTTGAGAAGACATAATTGCTTAGTTAGTATGCTTGAAGTATTATTATTTTTATGTCAATATTAAACTTTTGTCTTGAATCTTTCGGATCTGAATATTCATATCACAATTAAGATAATTACATTGAAAATTATGCTAAGTAGCATTCCACATCAAAAATTCTGTTTTTATCATTTACCTACTCGAGGACGAGCAGGAATTAAGCTTGGGGATGCTTGATACGTCTCCAACGTATCTATAATTTTTTATTGTTCCATGCTATATTATATTCTGTTTTGGATGTTTAATGGGCTTTATTATACACTTTTATATTATTTTTGGGACTAACCTATTAACCGGAGGCCCAGCCCAAATTGCTGTTTTTTGCCTATTTCAGTGTTTCGCAGAAAAGGAATATCAAACGGAGTCCAAACGGAATGAAACCTTCGGGAACGTGATTTTCGGAACAAACGTGATCCAGGGGACTTGGAGTCCACGTAAAGCAATCAACAAGGAGAGCATGAGGCAGGGGGGGCGCGCGTACCCCCCCCCCCAGGCGCGCCCTCCACCCTCGTGGGGCCCACGTTGCTCCACCGACGTACTTCTTCCTCCTATATATACCTACGTACCCCCAAACCATCAGATACAGAGCACCCTATTTCCACCGCCGCAACCTTCTGTACCCGTGAGATCCCATCTTGGGGCCTTTTCCGGCGCTCCGCCGGAGGGGGCATTGATCATGGAGGGCTTCTACATCAACACCATAGCCTCTCCGATGATGTGTCAGTAGTTTACCTCAGACCTTCGGGTCCATAGTTATTAGCTAGATGGCTTCTTCTCTCTCTTTGGATCCCAATACAAAGTTCTCCTTGATCTTCTTGGAGATCTATTCGATGTAATCTTCTTTTGCGGTGTGTTTGTCGAGATCCGATGAATTGTGGGTTTATGATCAAGATTATCTATGAACAATATTTGAATCTCCTCTGAATTCTTTTATGTATGATTGGTTATCTTTGCAAGTCTCTTCGAATTATCAGTTTGGTTTGGCCTACTAGATTGATCTTTCTTGCAATAGGAGAAGTGCTTAGCTTTGGGTTCAATCTTGCGGTGGTCGATCCCAGTGACAGAAAGGGAAACGACACGTATTGTATTGTTGCCATCGAGGATAAAAAGATGGGGTTTATACCATATTGCATGAGTTTATCCCTCTACATCATGTCATCTTACTTAAAGCATTACTCTGTTCTTATGAACTTAATACTCTAGATGCATGCTGGATAGCGGTCGATGTGTGGAGTAATAGTAGTAGATGCAGAACCGTTTCGGTCTACTTGTCACGGACGTGATGCCTATATACATGATCATACCTAGATATTCTCATAACTATGCTCAATTCTATCAATTGCTCGACAGTAATTCGTTCACCCACCATAATACTTATGCTCTTGAGAGAAGCCACTAGTGAAACCTATGGCCCCCGGGTCTATTTTCCATCATATTAATCTTCCAACACTTAGTTATTTCTAGCACCATTTATTTTTGCAATCTTTACTTTTACTCTTTATCATAAAAATACCAAAAATATTATCTTATCATATCTATCAGATCTCACTATAAGTGACCATGAAGGGATTGGCAACCCCTTTATCGTGTTGGTTGCGAGGTTCTTATTTGTTTGTGTAGGTGCATGGGACTTGAGTGTGATCTCCTACTGGATTGATACCTTGGTTCTCAAAAATTGAGGGAAATACTTACGCTACTTTACTGCATCACCCTTTCCTCTTCAAGGGAAAACCAACGCAGTGCTCAAGAGGTAGCAGTCATCATATTTTGAACTATGTCTTTCCATCTTTTTTAGTTAGCCATCATAATGTGAAATTGTGTCATGCTATCCTGTTTAGTTAGCCATCATAATGTGAAATTGTGTCATGCTATCCTGTTTAGTTAGCCATCATATATGTGAAATTGTGTCATGCTATCCTGTTTGGTTAGACAACATAAATGTGAATTATTTCATGCCCTCTTTTATTCCCCACTATCCATTGCACCTGTCTATCATACAATGTCTGTACATTCAATTACTTTTCTTGTTTATCAGCCATTTGAATTGGAGAGGGTGATGGCAGTATCTAAGGGAGTAACAACACGGTCTTCAGAAAAGATAGTGCTACCAGTTGATGCAGATAGAACCATGGTTGTACTTGCCCGAGAACCAGCCCCACCACACATAACCCAGGCTCTCGCAAACTGTACCCCTACCCCGTTGGACAGAGAACCAGCTACACCCCTTCTAACCCCAACCCCGGCAGATAGTAACCTAGTTCCAGTTGACACAGCACCATCTCCACCACAGAGCACCCGAACATGAGCAGTTAGTAAGGGAACTGCAGTGCCCAAAGCACAAGGACCACCACTCCGAATCCCAACTCAACGCTTAAAGGAGAACAAGAATTGTTCTCAGGTCAGGTTCTGTAGCTATGGTTCATACTCCTTTGCTCTTGCATCACTATATTTACTTAGACCAACTATTTTCAAATTTGAAGGATGGAATTGAAACTCCAATGGCGCAACAGGTATGTTTTAAACCTGTTTCTTTAACTGGTTTGCTATTGTAACTTGCTCTATGTTGATTTCAGTTTCAATTGAATAAACAGTTATGTTCTCATGTCATGCACATTACAAGTGTTGTTATTGCTCTATAGTTTCCCACACTTATATTCTGTCTATTCTGCTTTGTCTTGAACAAATATTATTTGAACTGTGTCTCTATCTTTATTTGGCAACAAAAACTAGAATGATATAGACCATAAAGTGACCATGGTACATAGATATATGTTTGTTTCATGATGTTATCCTGTGCACTTTAATACTGAACTGATTTACCAAAATGAGTTTCATATACAACATGGTAAACCTATGATGTGTCTGCTTGTTTGTCTTTTAGAATGCGGACAAAATATTGGAGAATAGTACCCTGTTATGCAATGGTAAAGGAAGTAGTGCAGATAAGGTTCAAGATAGTGAGACATCCCTGTTGGTCTCCAAGAAAGCTGATAAAAACTACCTTGACGACAGTGAGAGAACCCAAAAGTCATGTCTTGATGTAGTGTTCGAGTTACTGGCCACTACTGCTGGCACAAGCTCTCCGAACTCACTGCCTGAATCAGTTCGTCTTCTTGAGTCTCAACTTCAAGTTGAAAGACATCGATCAGATGTGCTGCGCTAGGAAGCTGAAGGACTGAGGAAGTCCCTGCAGCATTCAGATGCATACTTTCTGGTGCAACAGCAAGCGCTGGAGGATTTAAGCGCCAAACAAGAGAAATTTAATAAGCTTGCTAGGCATCTTGCCAGCATTATGGGTACCCAGGATATTGTTTCTTGACATCTTCTGAAGTGGTTTCAGTTCTGGACTTGTTTTGCTGCGGCGTTTATTTGTATTTGTCGCCAACTTTGACAACCAGTGTATATGATATGTTGCTTTGTTCCCTATATTTGCACTGTGGTGAACTTTGATGCCCAGTGGATGTAATATCTCGTGATAGCCTAGCGTAAGCTGCTTGCTTATTTATTTCCTTGTTGTCTTGTTTATTTGTTTGCTTGTAGTCAGTGCTGTTCTTTTTCCGCGGTTTCTAGTGGCCGCAATAACCTATTTTTTAAAACTAGGCCACAATAACCATGGGCTACATATTTACTATAGTTACCATGGGCCTCCTACGAGCCGTAGAAACAATGGGCCTTCTACGAGCTGTAGCATCAATGGGCCTTCTACGAGCCGTAGCATCAATGTGCCTTCTACGTGTCGTATGATCGATAGGCCAAACATGGGCCAATAACAGACCGCATTATGGGCTGTAAACGCGCTAGATTTGGAATTGTCCGTTCATGGGCCGACAATAACAGGCCGTCGTTAATCGGCCATATTTGATGACGTTATGAAAATGGCCCAACGGAGTAACGGGCCGCAAACGGGCCGATTGTAACCGCGGGCTGAAATTGGCCCACGGGCAGAAAAGGCTAATGACGGGTCGTAAGTAACCGAATGCTGGAAATGAGCCCAAGAATAAATGGGCCCTGAGAAGGCCGAAAGATAACACGGGTTGGAAACGGCCCAATGGAATAATGGGTCGTTAATGGGTATAAAGGGGTACACTGTTCATTGCGGGCGAGATTCACCACGGGCCGTTAATGGGCCAAGAATTACAAATGGTCTCGTATGGGCCGAAAGACATCATGGGACATACATGGGCCGGAAGTTACAAGAGGCTGGAATCATATTGGAAGGCCTAGATGAAGCTACTGGGCTTAATTCGCATAGGCCGTAACGGGTCGTGAGTTAGCGGGACGTAAATGGGCTATATACGAACAGGACGTTAACAGGCTTTCCGCGGGCCGGCCCGTTACCTTTTGACCAAGTCAAACGGGCCAACCTTTTCACCGGAATGGGCCACTATTGGGCCATGCCACGTGTCGGCGTATCATAGGCGCCTCATGTCCAATGAATGGATGACATCTGTCCCAACGGTGAGCCAACACCTGTTTCCTTCGGCCAATGAGAATTTTACACATGGAAAATCCTCATTGGTCCGAGCTGTTAGCGGGTTATAGGATCCCAAACCGAACCCAATAGCTTAACGGCGTTCTGTTATGGCGGATGCCACATGTCGGTCACCCTTGACGAAAGCACTTCCATGACGCGCGATTTATTGTCATGGAAGTGGACACTTCCGTGATGATAATTTTGGTAATGTCATGGAACACTTCTACGGTAGCACAGGTATGACTATCTTGATTCTGTCATAAATTTGTCATGGATGTACATGCATGATAGAAAACGTGACCTACTGTGACAAACACGTATCACCACGGAAGTGTCTTTTTTTTGTAGTGAGAGTTCGAACCTTTCTTAGGTCTGCGGAGCCCTGAATCTGACACATGCCCCTAGGGGGGTAGATTCGTAGGAAAAGACCATCGCTCATCCCCGACCGCAACTCATAAGGAAGACAATCAAAAAAAATCATGCTCCGACTTCATCACATAACGGTTCACCATACAAGCATGCTACGGGAATCACAAACTTTAACACAAGTATTTCTACCAATCCACAATTACTCACTAGCATGACTCTAATATCACCATCTTTAGATCTCAAAACAATCATAAGGAATCAAACTTCTCATAGTATTCAACACTCTTTATATGAAAGTTTTTATTATATCCCTCTTGGATGCCCATCATATTAGGACTAAATTTGTCGGCATCCTGGGAACGGGGGTCCCTAGACTTGCCTGCCTGCGGCCCACGGCGTGGCTCCACCAGCGGCCCTGTACGACCCATCTTCACCAGCAAACACTCAAGACCCTCGCGAGGGGCCAAGCCTCGCGATGCGAATGACACAAGACCTCCTCGGGGCGGCCTCACCAGGCTGGCTCGCGAGGGGCGGAGAAATCAAGCCAAGGGGTACCTCGCGAGGTTCCTGTGACATAAGCCATGACGACCGGCGCCAGGCGGGCGCCAGCGCGCACAGTGTCCTTGTTTCCTCTTTGGTGCTAAAGAGGCAAGCGCAGGCGAGGAGTCCCGAGGCATCAGGCATAGGTTGCCATATCGGTGCAACGAGACCAAGACCAGCAGGACGACAGGACGGAGGTCACCGTGGAGCCCAAGACGGCGTCACCACCAGAGCCTTTGGCAGGCGAAGACCACCTTTAGTCAGGATAACTTGTACTAGTTGTCTCCCTTCGAATCTGGCCGTTGTGGGATCCCTTCCCGCCTAACATTTGGGGAGAGGACCAGGCCCCCTATAAATAGGACTAGCCACCACCATAGAGGGGGATCGAATCGATTCGACACACACACAAGCTCACCAAGCACAAGAGCACCTCTCCTCAGGAGGCTATTCTTCCCTTTGTAACTGTTCATCCTCTGCCCAAGAGGCAATCCACCACACCACACTGGTGTAGGGTATTACACCACATCGGTGGCCCGAACCAGTATAAACTCTCGTGTCTCTCGTTCCTTGGGTTCGTCGAGCTAGGCCTTGCGATCGTTGCGAGAGCGAACAAGGGAGAGAGAGATCTTCATGCGCACCCAAGTGTTCGAACCTCAAGGGTTTTTCCGGAACCCGTAATCCGACATTTGGTGCCAGGTAGGGGTGCGCCGAAGCCTCTCTTCCATCAGCAGACCCGCCAGTACTCTACAGCGCCGATGACCGGCCACCTGAGGGCCAATGCCGACCACTCGGCGACCTGCCCAGCCCGGGCGGCGTCGACCACCCAAGAAGACCTCAACCATTCATTGAAGCTGGTGGCGGCGTCCTGGGAACGGGGGTCCCCAGACTTGCCTCCCTGCGGCCCACGGCGTGGCTCCACCAGCGGGCGGCGCGGCCTGGCGCCGTCCACCCTTACCCCGCGGCGTCCGCGGGCCGCCGCAAGGGCCTCAAGCTACGTCGTGGCGACGGCACCGCACACCCGGCGGGAACAAGCGAACATGAGGGCCGTACTCACAGTGTCACGGGAGCTGTTGCGGTGCCGACTGATGGAGAACGGCCGAGATGCATTGCTGGAGCGCGTCACCGAGCTATTGGACGCCGCAACCAGGGGAGCACCACCTTTCTGCTCCTCGCTCATGCCTCAGGCTGCGGCCGGGTCGCACAGCGGGCCTCGCCGTGCTCGCGTGCTCCCGGGCGCGCCAGGAGGTTTCGTCGACATCGGCGTGGCCAGCGGTGCCGGATGCTCAATCGCACCCGTGCCACCTCCGATGGGCGCAGGCACGAGCGTTGCCACCCACGGCCCCGGCAGGATGCCGCCCTACCATCCTCAGGGCGGCGCGCTGGGCCGGACGGCGTGGAGCACGGGGCACTTCGGTGAGGTTTTCGGGGCGATGGCCTCGGAGGCCTACGTGCCCCGCATGATGGACCAGGAGTACACGCCAGAAGATGACCATGGCTCGTTCCTTGAGCCAGCCTAGGAAGAGGAGGCGCTAGAAGCTGAGGCCTTCCAGGAGCCACCAGGGAGCCTCGTCGACCATGCCGGCGACAACAGCTACATGGTACCGCTAATCTCTTAGGAGCAGGCTTCTGCTAACCATGGGTCGCAAGTGGATCAAGGTCACAGCGGTGGATGATGGCCCTAGCACGGCAGCCCCCCTTCCACCAGGGGGAGAGCACTAGGGGCTGCAAGAAATGAGCCGGGAGCAACGCCCCTCCTCGCATCCCGCGGAGTAGGGCATCGCCCGGAGGTAGGCCCTCTGCCGGGGAGGCGCTGGTGAGCCTTCCCCCCGGCAGAGGACCCGTGGTCGCCGAGGGTGCCGCTAGCGTCCCCTTTGCCCGTTGGCATCGTCCTGGTTTCTGGACGCCCCAACGGTGGTCGAGGGCGGCGCAAGGCGCGGCCCTCGTCTGGCGATATGAAGCAAGGCTCGCGCCTGTGAAGGTCTCCGCTCGTGACACTCTCACGTAATAATGAGTGGGGCTGTACACGCCCCAGAGTCTCCGGAGAGCCGCCCTCGGGCCTCGGGGGCTCCTGCCCACGCCCTAGTGGAGGCGCCATGCTCTGCGCTGGTGGAAGACCAGAAGACTAGACTAGGCGCCGGACGCGGCCATTTGCTTTTAACCTCTTTTATGTAGCCCTGTTTTCTGGCTTGGATTTAAGTTTGAAGTTGAATTTTCATTGGTATGCGCGGGGGGTGTATTTTCTCGTTCGTGCGATTTCTTGCGATCTGGTTCCTTGCCTTGATTCGGAGTTCGCACCTGCTGCCTCCCCCTCGCGAGCCCCTCGCGAGTGGGTGCTGGGCGCGGCGCACGCGCGCGGCGCGCACGTCCTGACATGGCTGGCTCTTGCTTCTCGCGAGACCCCATCGGACGGATCTGCAGGCTCCTCAGAAGCTCACGACCCCACGAGCCGGTTCGGAGCTTGTCCTGACTAAGGTAATTACAGCAGCAAGATCGCGGCGGGACTCGCGGGCTCATGAAAACACATCTCCAGCTTGGCCTAAGGAATAGAAGCGGTAATCTGTTTACATGAGGGGCTCCCCCTCCCAAAATTCTCTTACAACTTCCAGGGCCGTGCCTGAGCTTTTGCATGCAGGGTCAATGACAAGGAAGCATGGGCTCAATCGGACATGTCGCTCACTGCGTCCTCCGGGTCGCCCTCAAACGCTGCGCTGGCGTCGCTGTCGCCGTCGCTAGCACCACCGCCACCATTGCCGGCGCCTCCCTCACCATCGTCGACTATATCACCTTCGTCCGCCGCGACCACCACCGCGTCGTCCTTGGAGGTGAAGGCCCTAACTAGAGCATCCACATTGTCTTCCACCCAGCACGCCAGGTCGCCCCGGATGGCCTCGGGTACAGGGGCAATGGCGGCGTCAAAATCGAAGTCAGGGTAGATGTTCTGGAGGTGGTTGAAGACGTGGGAGAATGCGCGCCCGAGCAGGCCACGGCTCCTCTCTTCAACAAGCTCGCGAGCCCTCTCGTATCGGTTCTCCAGGCGTGTAACCACATAGGTGAAAAAGCGGAGGTGATTGGCATAATCGTTCGCGTGGGGATGACGGGCATGTTCATCACAGATGGTGCCCAGTGCCGCATTGGCTCTGATCCTAAAGCCTTGGAGCATGGGGGCATGCACGCGCTCCAGCATCTGCCGCCAAAGCGCTTCCTCCCTGCTGTTCTGCGTGAAGGACTCGGTGCTGGCAACTCGCTGCTGAAGAGAAAGCAGCTCGGCACGGGCGGAGGCCAGCTCAGCCTGCACTGAGACCAGGGCGGCTGCGGCGGCTTTCTCGCGTTGTTCCGCCTCAGCCAGCCCTAACCTGAGGGCAGTAGTCCTGCCCACAGCTTCGGCTTCCACGAGCTTTAGCTTCAGGTCGTACCTGCCAACAAGATCCACGCGAGCCTCGGCCACCCGGCGGTCGGCCTCCTCCTGGGCCTTGGCCTCGCGCGCACCGACAGCATTCTCTGCTTGGGCGACCTGAAGCTCCCTCGTCTCCAGCCGCTCGAGCTCAAGGCTGCGCTCTGTGGCCTCCAGCAATAGTGCTTCCTCGCGCCTCGAGATCTCCTCCTCGTCGGACGGTGCACCCTTCATCGACGCCAAGGCGGATCTGCGCGCCTCCAACTGCTGCTCCAAGGAGGCGTTCAAGGCCTGGAGCTCCCGCCTGCGCTCCTCGGCAACCGCGCGGCGACCGTCTGCCTCCCTGCCCTCCTCCAAGGCTCGGGTGCTGGCCTCGCGCGAGGTTGCCAGGGATGCCTCGGCCTTCGCATTGGCATCCTCACGCTGAAGGCGCCCAAGGTTGATAGCCACCTTCAGTTGATGCCACTCCTTCACCAGCTGAAGGCCCTCGGCTTCAAGGCGCGCGTCTACATCCACGAGTTCTCCACCGAGCCGGCTCATCGCGCCCATTGCCTCCTGAAAGAACTCGTGGCGGACGATGCTCCGCTCATGCAAGAACTTAAGCGCGCGATCCGGTCCGTCCTCCATGTTGCCGGCGAGATCCGAAGTGGCTCACCCCCTTTCAGCAGAGGGCTGGGGGCTGGCGCCTCTTGGGTTGCCGACCAGGCTTCGGCAGGGGCCCAGATGGTTTGAGGCTCGTTGCTCAAAGAGCAAGCCAGGATCGAAGCCATCCAGCCGCCGTCCATAACCAAAGGCGGAGCCCTTGGCACGCTTGCCACACCCTAGGCGAGGCCACGAAGGAGAGACGACAAAGGCGCAGGCTCGAGGCACCAAGCTGGCGAGCTTGCCTCTCCGGCCGACCTCGCGCCAGGGGCGGCACGCTGGCTTGGGGTGCTCAAGGCTAGCGGAGGAGTCGAGGTAGGAGGAGGTTGCTTCTCAGGAGACTTCGCGGCCTTAGCAGGAGGGACCCTGAGGAGCCACTGTCAGGAGGGGAAGCAGCACTCGAGAAATTACAAAGATAAGGTACTTACTCATCTATGGCGATGTACTTCCTCTGCTTCAACGGCCGAAAGGCATCACTGCTGCAGCTTGGAGACCCCTTCCTCTTGTGGAGTGCATCGAAGTCCAGATGGAGCCGGCCGAAGCGTTGGATGCGGCAACCGGTGCAGGGCACGGCTGGTGAGGCGCCCGAGGAGGCGACCTCGGGAGTGCTAGGCTGAGGGGAGCCCTCAGGCTCTGCCTCATGATGACCTGCTGATATCTCAGTGGCTTCAGCTTCAGGAGCAGCGGATTGCGTCGCCCCCTCAGCTGTCACCCTAAGGCAAGAGTCACAGGCTCCCGGGGGTGGCACCTCGGGAGCCTCGAGCGGTGTCGACGCCTCAGCACCCACGCCTCTGGCCTCCAGTGGTGCTTGCCCCCTGCATCCACTGTTGGGGCAAGTTCGGCGCCGGCGGCAAGGAGGGGGATCACGGAGACGGGGTTCTCGTGAGGCCCTTCAAGGCCGACGGGACGCAGCCCCCATTCGTCGAGGGGGGGCATCTGCCCCACGAACTCCACCCTGTTTGAGCAGCAGTACAAAAGACAGCCCTCCTGCGACATATCAGCTGGCGAGGGGTTATCCGTCAGGACCTAGAGCACCGTTCTTCGTGCCTCGGGCGGAAGCCCCGACTCCTGAAGCCTCATGCGATCCTGGCCGCCAGACAGGGCCCACATCGGCCAGGAGTGGCGCTGGAGTGGGGCGACGCGGCGTCGGAGGAACTCCTTCATCACCCTGGGCGCAGTCACACCGAGATCCTTCAGCCTCCTCAACCGGAGCCAGACGAAGGCAAGGCGGGGGCCCGCGAGCTTCTCGTGGCCCCAGCCGGAGCTGGGGACGGCAGGCGCTGACGGAGGCAAGAGCAGGGGGTTGAGCACTCCGACATCCACATACACCCACCGTGTCTGAAACCTGCTCGCGGACGGCGGGAGTTCGAAGTCAATCCCCAAGCCGGTCGTCGCCGCCACAGCCTGGAAGCTCAGGCACCCCGAGCACTGTCGGGGGTCGGTCAGGTGCAGCGAGAAGAAATGGCGCATGAGGGCCACGGAGGGGGCAATGCCCACCATGGCCTCGCAGACAAAGGCAAAGACGGCAATAAGGGCGACGGATTCGGGATCTAGGTGCAGCATATGGATTTGGTAATGGGAAAGCACGGCGTTGAAGAAGGGGGAGAAGGGAGGAACCAGGACGGCCCACAGGGCATCAATGAAGAATTGGACCTCGGTGGCTGTCCTATCAACAGAAGATCGGGACGCCGGCCAGGCCACCGTCCCTCCCCATTCGTTGAAGCTGGTGGCGAGCACCGAGCGGACATTGTCCATGGCCTCCTGGTTGAGCACCACAGATCGACCGACAGCGGGCTCAATGGCCGGAGGTGGTCTGGCTGAGGATAGGGGCTTCTTCCCCTTCTCCGTTCGGTTTGGTGCCATGGCGATGGAGAGGGCTGAGCTCGGGTCGGATAGGGAGAAGAAGCTGAATTTTGAGGAAGCAGAGGAGTTGGGGGAGTGCATCACCAGCAATGCGGAAATAACTGTGTAGGACGCCGTGGCCGCCTAGCCAGGCGGATATCAAGGCTGCGTCGGGAAGCGGGGCCGTCCACGTCCAATCAATCGCCATGCGTCGACCAAGGCCGCAGGCTGTGGGGCCCGCGGAGCTCCGCACTTGCCCTTTGGCTTCGCCCTGAAGCCAAGTCCGAGCGCGCTTTGGGCCCGGGTGTTGGGGAACGTAGTAATTTCAAAAAAAATCCTACGCACACGCAAGATCGTGGTGATGCATAGCAACGAGAGGGGAGAGTGTTGTCCACGTACCCTCGTAGACCGAAAGCGGAAGCATTAGCACAACGCGGTTGATGTAGTCGTACGTCTTCACGATCCGACCGATCAAGTACCGAACGTACGGCACCTCCGAGTACAGCACACGTTCAGCTCGATGACGTCCCTCGAACTCCGATCCAGCCGAGCTTTGAGGGAGAGTTCCGTCAGCACGACGGCGTGGTGACGATGATGATGTTCTACCGACGCAGGGCTTCGCCTAAGCACCGCTACGATATTATCGAGGTGGATTATGGTGGAGGGGGGCACTGCACACGGCTAAGAAATCAAGAGATCAATTGTTGTGTCTATGGGGTGCCCCCTCCTCCGTATATAAAGGGGGAAAGAGGAGAGGGCCGGCCAAGGGGAGAGGCGTGCCCAAGGGGGGGCAATCCTACTCCAAGTAGGTTTGCCCCCCCCCCCCTTCCTATTCCAACTAGGAGAAGGGGAAGGAGGAAGTGGAGAGAAGGAAGGACAAGGGCGGCCGCCCCCTTCCCTTTCCCAATTCGGATTGGGGCAAGGGGGGCCGCGTGCCACCTCTTGGCCTCCCTCTTTACTTTCCACTAAGGCCCATAAGGCCCAATAGCTTCCCCGGGGGGTTCCGGTAACCCCCGGTACTCCGATAAATATTCGATAACCCCCGGAACCATTCCGGTGTCCGAATATAGTCGTCCAATATATCAATCTTCATGTCTCGACCATTTCGAGACTCCTCGTCATGTCCGTGATCACATCCGATACTCCGAACAACCTTCGGTACATCAAAACTCATAAACACATAATATAACCGTCATCGAACTTTAAGCGTGCGGACCCTACGGGTTCGAGAACAATGTAGACATGACCGAGACACGTCTCCGGTCAATAACCAATAGCGGAACCTGCATGCTCATATTGGCTCCCACATATTCTACGAAGATCTTTATCAGTCAAACCGCATAACAGCATACGTTGTTCCCTTTGTCATCGGTATGTTACTTGCCCGAGATTCGATCGTCGGAATCTCAATACCTAGTTCAATCTCGTTACCAGCAAGTCTCTTTACTCGTTCTGTAATACATCATCCCGCAACTAACTCATTAGTTGCAATGCTTGCAAGGCTTATAGTGATGTGCATTACCGAGTGGGCCCAGAGATACCTCTCTGACAATCGGAGTGACAAATCCTAATCTCGAAATACGCCAACCCAACAAGTACCTTTGGAGACACCTATAGAGCACCTTTATAATCACCCAGTTACGTTGTGACGTTTGGTAGCACACAAAGTGTTCCTCCGGTAAACAGGAGTTGCATAATCTCATAGTCATAGGAACATGTATAAGTCATGAAGAAAGCAATAGCAGAATACTAAACGATCGAGTGCTAAGCTAACGGAATGGGTCAAGTCAATCACATCATTCTCCTAATGATGTGATCCCGTTAATCAAATGACAACTCATGTCTATGGTTAGGAAACTTAACCATCTTTGATTAACGAGCTAGTCAAGTAGAGGCATACTAGTGACACTATGTTTGTCTATGTATTCACACATGTATTATGTTTCCAGTTAATACAATTCTAGCATGAATAATAAACATTTATCATGAAATAAGGAAATAAATAATAACTTTATTATTGCCTCTAGGGCATATTTCCTTCAGTCTCCCACTTGCACTAGAGTCAATAATCTAGTTCACATCGCCATGTGATTTAACAACAATAGTTCACATCTTTATGTGGTTAACACCCATAGTTCACATCGATATGTGACCAACACCCAAAGGGTTTACTAGAGTCAGTAATCTAGTTCACATCGCGATGTGATTAACACCCAAAGAGTACTAAGGTGTGATCATGTTTTTCTTGTGAGGTAATTTTAGTCAACGGGTCTGTCACATTCAGATCCGTAAGTATTTTGCAAATTTCTATGTCTACAATGCTCTACACAGAGCTACTCTAGCTAATAGCTCCCACTTTCAATATGTATCCTGATTGAGACTTAGAGTCATCTGGATCAGTGTCAAAACTTGCATCGACGTAACCCTTTACGACGAACCTTTTGTCACTTCCATAACCGAGAAACATATCCTTATTCCACTAAGGATAATTTTGACCGCTGTCTAGTGATCTACTCCTAGATCACTATTGTACTCCCTTGCTAAACTCAGTGGTAGGGTATACAATAGATCTGGTACACAGCATGGCATACTTTATAGAACCTATGGCTGAGGCATAGGGAATGACTTTCATTCTCTTTCTATCTTCTGTTGTGGTCGGGCTTTGAGTCTTACTCAATTCCACACCTTGTAACACAGGCAAGAACTCTTTCTTTGACTGTTCCATTTTGAACTACTTCAAGATCTTGTCAAGGTATGTACTCATTGAAAAAACTTATCAAACGTCTTGATCTATCTCTATAGATCTTGATGCTCAATATGTAAGCAGCTTCACCGAGGTCTTTCTTTGAAAAACTCCTTTCAAATACTCCTTTATGCTTTCCAGAAAATTCTACATTATTTCCGATCAACAATATGTCATTCACATATATTTATCAGAAATGCTGTAGTGCTCCCACTCACTTTCTTGTAAATACAGGCTTCACCGCAAGTCTGTATAAAACTATATGCTTTGATCAACTTATCAAAGCGTATATTCCAACTCTGAGATGCTTGCACCAGTCCATAGATGGATCGCTGGAGCTTGCATATTTTGTTAGCACCTTTAGGATTGACAAAACCTTCTGGTTGCATCATATACAACTCTTCTTCTAGAAATCCATTCAGGAATGCAGTTTTGATATCCATTTGCCAGATTTCATCAAATGTGGCAATTGCTAACATGATTCGGACAGACTTAAGCATTGCTACGAGTGAGAAAATCTCATCGTAGTCAACACCTTGAACTTTGTCAAAACCATTTTCAACAAGTCTAGCTTTGTAGATAGTAACACTACTATCAGCGTCCGTCTTCCTCTTGAAGATCCATTTATTTTCTATGGCTTGACGATCATTGGGCAAGTCAACCAAAGTCCACACTTTGTTCTCATACATGGATCCCATCTCAGATTTCATGGCCTCAAGCCATTTTGCGGAATCTGGGCTCATCATCGCTTCCTCATAGTTCGTAGGTTCGTCATGGTCAAGTAACATGACCTCCAGAATAGGATTACCGCACCACTCTGGTGCGGAACGTACTCTGGTTGACCTACGAGGTTTGGTAGTAACTTGATCTGAAGTTTCATGATCATCATCATTAACTTCCTCACTGATTGGTGTAGGCACCACTGGAACAGATTTCTGTGATGAACTACTTTCCAATTCGGGAGAAGGTACAATTACCTCATCAAGTTCTACTTTCCTCCCACTCACTTCTTTCGAGAGAAACTCCTTCTCTAGAAAGGATCCATTCTTAACAACGAATGTCTTGCCTTCGGATCTGTGATAGAAGGTGTACCCAACAGTCTCCTTTGGGTATCCTATGAAGACACATTTCTCCGATTTGGGTTTGAGCTTATCAGGATGAAACTTTTTCACATAAGCATCACAACCCCAAACTTTAAGAAATGACAACTTGGGTTTCTTGCCAAACCACAGTTCATAAGGTGTCGCCTCAAAGGATTTAGATGGTGCCCTATTTAACGTGAATGCAGCTATCTCTAATGCATAACCCCAAAACGATAGTGGTAAATTGGTAAGAAACATCATAGATTGCACTATATCCAATAAAGTACGGTTATGACGTTCGGACACACCATTATGCTGTGGTGTTCCAGGTGGCACGAATTTGTGAAACTATTCCACATTGTTTTAATTGAAGGCCAAACTCGTAACTCAAATATTTGCCTCTACGATCAGATCGTAGAAACTTTTTTTTCTTGTTACGATGATTCTCTACTTCACTCTGAAAATCTTTGAACTTTTCAAGTGTTTCAGACTTTGTGTTTCATCAAGTAGATATACCAATATCTGCTCAAATCATCTGTGAAGGTCAGAAAACAATGATACCCGCCGTGAGCCTCAACACTCATTGGACCGCTTACATCGATATGTATTATTTCCAACAAGTCAGTGGCTCGCTCCATTGTTCCGGAGAACGGAGTCTTAGTCATCTTGTCCATAAGGCATGGTTCGCAAGCATCAAGTGATTCCAAAAGCCCATCGGCATGGAGTTTCTTCATGCGCTTTACACCAATATGACCTAAATGGCAGTGCCACAAATAATTTGCACTATCATTATTAACTTTGCATATTTTGGCTTCAATATTATGAATATGTGTATCACTACGATCGAGATCCAACAAACCATTTTCATTGGGTGTATGACCATAGAAAGTTTTATTCATATAAATAGAACAACAATTATTCTCTAATTTAAATGAATAACCGTATTGCAATAAACATGATCAAATCATATTCATGCTCAACGCGAACACCAAATAACATTTATTTAGGTTCAACACTAATCCCGAAAGTATACGGAGTGTGCGATGATGATCATATCAATCTTGGAACTGATTCCAACACACATCGTCACTTCACCCTTAACTAGTTTCTGTTCATTCTGCAGCTCCCGTTTCGAGTTACTACTCTTAGCAACTGAATTAATATCAAATACCGCGGGATTGCTATAAACACTAGTAAAGTACACATCAATAATATGTATATCAAATATACCTTTGTTCACTATGCCATCCTTCTTATCCGCCAAATACTTGGGGTAGTTCCGCTTCCAGTGACTAGTCCTTTTGAAGTAGAAGCACTTAGTCTCAGGCTTAGGTCCACACTTGGGCTTTTTCACTTGAGCAGCAACTTGCTTATATTCTTCTTGAAGTTCCCTTTCTTCCCTTTGCCCCTTTACTTGAAACTAGTGGTCTTGTTAACCATCAACACTTGATGCTCTTTCTTGATTTCTACCTTCGTCGATCTCAGCATCACGAAGAGCTTGGGAATCGTTTCCGTTATCCCTTGCATATTATAGTTCATCATGAAGTTCCAGTAACTTGGTGATAGTGACTAGAGAACTTTGTCAATCACTATCTTATCTGGAAGATTAACTCCCACTTGATTCAAGTGATTGTAGTACTCAAACATTCTGAGCACATGCTCACTAGTTGAGAAATTCTCCTCCATCTTGTAGGCAAAGTACTGTCAGAGGTCTCATACCTCTCGACACGGGCATGAGTATGAAATACCAATTTCAACTCTCGGAACATCTTATATGCTCCTTGGCGTTCAAAACATTTTGAAGTAGCCGTTAAGCATGGTGCACTAAACTATCAAGTAGTCATCATATTGAGCTAGCCAAACGTTCATAACGTCTGCATCTGCTCCTGCAATAGGTCTGTCACCTAGAGGTGCATCAAGGACATAATTCTTCTGTGCAGCAATGAGGTTAATCCTCAGATCACGAATCCA
Source organism: Triticum aestivum (assembly GCF_018294505.1). Taxonomy (NCBI): domain Eukaryota; kingdom Viridiplantae; phylum Streptophyta; class Magnoliopsida; order Poales; family Poaceae; genus Triticum; species Triticum aestivum. The sequence goes on from NC_057799.1 coordinate 240,150,152, forward strand.
ATCCGCATCATTGCTACTAACATCTTTCAACTTAGTTTTCTCTAGGAACATATGAAAATAAAACAGGGGAGCTAAACGCGAGCTATTGATCTACAACATAGATATGCTAATACTACCAGGCCTAAGTTCATGATAAATTAAAGTTCAATTAATCATATTACTTAAGAACTCCCACTTAGATAGACATCCCTCTAATCATCTAAGTGATCACGTGATCCATATCAACTAAACCATGTCCGATCATCACGTGAGATGGAGTAGTTTCAATGGTGAACATCACTATGTTGATCATATCTACTATATGATTCATGCTCGACCTTTCGGTCTCAGTGTTCCGAGGCCATATCTGCATATGCTAGGCTCGTCAAGTTTAACCTGAGTATTCCGTGTGTGCAACTGTTTTGCACCTGTTCTATTTGAACGTAGAGCTTATCACACCCCATCATCACGTGGTGTCTCAGCACGAAGAACTTTCGCAACGGTGCATACTCAGGGAGAACACTTATACCTTGAAATTTAGTGAGAGATCATCTTATAATGCTACCGTCGGTCTAAGCAAAATAAGATGCATAAAAGATAAACATCACATGCAATCAATATAAGTGATATGATATGGCCATCATCATCTTGTGCTTGTGATCTCCATCTCCGAAGCACCGTCATGATCACCATCGTCACCGGCGCGACACTTTGATCTCCATCGTAGCATCGTTGTCGTCTCGCCAACTATTGCTTCTACGACTATCGCTACCGCTTAGTGATAAAGTAAAGAAATTACAGGGCGATTGCATTGCATACAATAAAGCGACAACCATATGGCTCCTGCCAGTTGCTGATAACTCGGTTACAAAACATGATCATCTCATACAATAAATATAGCATCATGCCTTGACCATATCACATCACAACATGCCCTGCAAAAACAAGTTAGACGTCCTCTACTTTTTTGTTGCAAGTTTTACGTGGCTGCTACGGGCTGAGCAAGAACCGTTCTTACCTACGCATCAAAACCACAACGATAGTTCGTCAAGTTAGTGTTGTTTTAACCTTCTCGAGGACCGGGCGTAGTCACACTCGGTTCAACTAAAGTTGGAGAAACTGACACCCGCCAGCCACCTGTGTGCAAAGCACGTCGGTAGAACCAGTCTCGCGTAAGCGTACGCGTAATGTCGGTCCGGGCCGCTTCATCCAACAATACCGCCAAACCAAAGTGTGACATGCTGGTAAGCAGTATGACTTGTATCTCCCACAACTCACTTGTGTTCTACTCGTGCATATAACATCAACGCATAAAACCTGGCTCGGATGCCACTGTTGGGGAACGTAGTAATTTCAAAAAAAAATCCTACTTGCACGCAAGATCATAGTGATGCATAGCAACGAGAGGGGAGAGTGTTGTCCACGTACCCTCGTAGACCGAAAGCGGAAGCGTTAGCACAACGCGGTTGATGTAGTCGTACGTCTTCACGATCCGACCGATCAAGTACCGAACATACGGCACCTCCGAGTTCAGCACACGTTTAGCTCGATGACGTCCCTCGAACTCCGATCCAGCCGAGCTTTGAGGGAGAGTTCCGTCAGCACGACGGCGTGGTGACGATGATGATGTTCTACCGACGCAGGGCTTCGCCTAAGCACCGCTACGATATTATCGAGGTGGATTATGGTGGAGGGGGGCACCGCACACGGCTAAGAGATCAAGAGATCAATTGTTGTGTCTATGGGGTGCCCCCCTCCTCCGTATATAAAGGGGGGAGGAGGAGAGGGCCGGCCAAGGGGAGAGGCGCGCCCAAGGGGGGGCAATCCTACTCCAAGTAGGTTTGCCCCCCCCCCTTTCCTATTCCAACTAGGAGAAGGGGGAAGGAGGAGGTGGAGAGAAGGAAGGAGAAGGGGGGCCGCCGCCCCCTTCCCTTTCCCAATTCGGATTGGGACAAGGGGGGCCGCGCGCCACCTCTTGGCCTCCCTCTCTCCTTTCCACTAAGGCCCATAAGGCCCAATAGCTTCCCGGGGGGGTTCCGGTAACCCCCGGTACTCCGATAAATATCCGATAACCCCCGGAACCATTCCGGTGTCTGAATATAGTCGTCCAATATATCAATCTTCATGTCTCGACCATTTTGAGACTCCTCTTCATGTCCGTGATCACATCCGGGACAACCTTCGGTACATCAAAACTCATCAACTCATAATATAACCGTCATCGAACTTTAAGCGTGCGGACTCTACGGGTTCGAGAACAATGTAGACATGACCGAGACACGTCTCCGGTCAATAACCAATAGCGGAACCTGGATGCTCATATTGGCTCCCACATATTCTACGAAGATCTTTATCGGTCAAACCGCATAACAGCATACGTTGTTCCCTTTGTCATCGGTATGTTACTTGCCCGAGATTCGATCGTCGGTATCTCAATACCTAGTTCAATCTCGTTACCGACAAGTCTCTTTACTCGTTCCGTAATACATATCCTGCAACTAACTCATTAGTTGCAATGCTTGCAAGGCTTATAGTGATGTGCATTACCGAGTGGGCCCAGAGATACCTCTCCGACAATCGGAGTGACAAATCCTAATCTCGAAATACGCCAACCCAACAAGTACCTTTGGAGACACATGTAGAGCACCTTTATAATCACCCAGTTACGTTGTGACGTTTGGTAGCACACAAAGTGTTCCTCCAGTAAACAGGAGTTGCATAATCTCATAGTCATAGGAACATGTATAAGTCATGAAGAAAGCAATAGCTGAATACTAAACGATCGGGTGCTAAGCTAACGGAATGGGTCAAGTCAATCACATCATTCTCCTAATGATGTGATCCCGTTAATCAAATGACAACTCATGTCTATGGTTAGGAAACTTAACCATCTTTGACTAACGAGCTAGTTAAGTAGAGGCATACTAGTGACACTATGTTTGTCTATGTATTCACACATGTATTAGGTTTCTGGTTAATACAATTCTAGCATGAATAATAAACATTTATCATGAAATAAGGAAATAAATAATAACTTTATTATTGCCTCTAGGGCATATTTCCTTCACCGGGGGCTACTGTCGGCGTCCTGGGAATGGGGGTCCCCAGACTTGCCTGCCTGCGGCCCACGGCATGGCTCCACCAGCGGCCCTGTATGGCCCATCTTCACCAGCAAACACTCAAGACCCTCACGAGGGGCCAAGCCTCGCGAGGCGGATGACACAAGACCTCCTCGGGGGCGGCCTCACCAGGCTGGCTCGCGAGGGGCGGAGAGATCAAGGCAAGGGGTACCTCGCGAGGGTCCTGTGACGTAAGCCATGACGACCGGGGCCAGGCGGGCTCCAGCGCGCACAGTGTCCTCGTTTCCTCTTTGGTGCTAAAGAGGCAAGCACAGGCGAGGAGTCCCGAGGCATCAGGCAAAGGTTGCCATATCAGTGCAACGAGACCAAGACCAGTAGGACGGCAGGACGGAGGTCACCGTGGAGCCCAAGACGGCGTCACCATCAGAGCCTTTGGCAGGCGAAGACCACCTTTAGTTAGGATAACTTGTACTCGTTGTCTCCCTTCGAATCTGGCCGTTGTGGGATCCCTTCCCGCCTAACATTTGGGGAGAGGACCAGGGCCCCTATAAATAGGACTAGCCACCACCATAGAGGGGGGGTCGAATCGATTCGACACACACACAAGCTCACCAAGCACAAGAGCACCTCTCCTCAGGAGGCTATTCTTCCCTTTGTAACTGTTCATCCTCTGCCCAAGAGGCAATCCACCACACCACACTAGAGTAGGGTATTACACCACATCAGTGGCCCGAACTAGTATAAACTCTCGTGTCTCTCGTTCCTTGGGTTCATCGAGCTAGGCCTTGCGATCGTTGCGAGAGCTAACAAGGGAGAGAGAGAGATCTTCGTGTGCACCCCAGTGTTCGAACCTCAAGGGTTTTGCCGGAACCCATAATACGACAAAATTCATAACCTAAGAAAATTACCATGATGTTTAGAGACTCTCAAAATAATATAAGTGAAGCATGAGAGTTCAACAATTTCTATAAAATAAAGCCACCGTCGTGCTCTAAAAAGATATAAGTGAAGCACTAGAGCAAATTGCCTAGCTCCAAAGATATAAGTGAAGCACTTAGAGTATTCTAATAAATTCGCGATTCATGTGTTTTCCTCTCAAAAGGTGTGTAAAAAAGGATGATTGTGGCAAACTAACAAGCAAAGACTCATATCATACAATACGCTCCAAGCAAAACACATATCATGTGGTGAATAAAAATATAGCCTCAAGTAAATTTACGGATTTACGAAGATGAAAGTGGGGATGCCATCCGGGGCATCCCCAAGCTTAGATGCTTGGTTGTCCTTGAATATTAACTTGGGGTGTCGTGGGCATCCCCAAGCTTAGGCTCTTGCCACTCCTTATTCCGTTGCCCACCAAATCTTTACCCAAAACTTGAAAACTTCACAACACAAAACTCAACAAAAAACTCATGAGATCCGTTAGTATAAGAAAATAAATCACCACTTTTTGGTATTGTTGTGAACTCATTATTTATTTATATTGGTGTAATATCTACTCTATTCCAACTTCTCCATGGTTCATACCCCCCGATACTACCCATAGATTCATCAAAATAAGCAAACAACACATAGAAAACAGAATCTGTCAAAAAACAGAACAGTCTGTAGTAATCTGCAAACTTCGTATACTTCTGTAACTCCAAAAATTCTGAAAATTTAGGAAAACAGAGGCAATTCATATATCCATCATTTGTAAAAAAAAATATAATGTTTCCATGCTCCAGTGAATTTAAACAATTCTATTTCTGGATGCAAAAGTTTCTGTTTTTCAGCAAAACCAAATCAATGATATACCAAACTATCCCAAAGGTCTCGCTTGGCTCAAATACTAATTAAAACACCAAAACACAATTATTACAGAGGTAATAATGTGTATTTATTGCAAAATAGAACCAAAAACAAAAAACATAAAAATAAAATTGGGTTGCCTCCCAACAAGCGCTATTGTTTAATGCCCCTAGCTAGGCATAAAACATAGATCTAAGTATTGTCATCTTTGGTGTTCTTTTCCATGGATGTGTCATCATCGAAAGGTTTTTCAAAGATAACTTGGAGCACATTATCCATAGAAATTTTGGCATCATTAAGCTGCCCATCTACGTATCCCTTCTGATTTCCGGCTACAATCCAAGAATATTGTTGATTAACATTGTTGAAAACTTGTTGGATCATGTCTAAACGGGGATTTTCTTTTTAAGGTTTTCATCATTTTTTTTATTTCCAAACAAATGTCTCAAAGTGTAGTAACTATTGTAAAGGATCTCATCTACTACCGGATTTTCACGGCTCATACCATAATGATCAAAAAATTCCCTAGCTTCCCGTACTATATGAACAAATTCATTCTTAAGAACTTGGGTAGCTATCTTTTAACCTTAGGATCCTTTATAACGGGTAACACATAAAACAATCTTTGCAAGGTAGGATGAGTACGGATAAATATACTTTCAAATTTCAGAACTAGTGTTGAAATAGCCTCCACATAAGCTTTAGTTCTTTTAAGTATAGGAGTATCATCAAGAGGCAGATTGCCTACGCAATTGAAAAATTATTGTATATGTTATTTTCCCATAAAAGCCCCATGCCCCAAAACAAAAGTTTTAGCATCCAGATTGCCGGTCCGTCCAATTTTAGGAGTTAGGCCATCATCTGTTTCTACCATACCAAAGTCACTCATGATGATGAGTTCAAGCAAACAAAAGATCGTACAGAAAGAGGGCGAATAAAAAGGCAAATTTTTTGTGTTTTTCCGAAAACGTTTTAGAAGTGGGGGAGAAGAAAACGAGAGGCAAATGGCAAATAATGTAATGCAAGAGATGAGAGTTTACGGTGGGTACTTGGTAGCCTTGATGTAGAACCTCCTCGGCAACGGCGCCAGAAATTATTCCTCCTACTTCAGCTTGCGTTGCTTTTTCCCTTGAAGAGGAAAGGGTGATGCGGCAAAGTAGAGATAAGTATTTCCCTCAGTTTTGAGAACCAAGGTATCAATCCAGTAGGAGGTAAACGCAAGTCTCCAATCTATGCACCTGCACAAACAATCAAACATTTGCACCCAACGCGATAAAGGGGTTGTCAATCCCTTCACGGTCACTTGCAAGGATAAGATCTGATAGAGATAGATATAAAAGATTACTAAAAACGTAAAACAAGATAAAAGTAAATAAATTGCCGCAAGGTATTTTGGGGGTTTTGGTTTATAGATCTGAAAATATATGATGGAAAATAGACTTGGGGGCCATAGGTTTCACTAGAGGCTTCTCTCTTGAAGGAAAATAATACGGTGGGTGAACAAATTATTGTCGAGCAATTGATAGAAAAGTGCAAAGTTATGACAATATCCAAGGCAATGATTTTGCATATAGGCATCACGTCTGTGTCAAGTAGACCGACTCTGCCTGCATCTACTACTATTACTCCACACATCAACCGCTATCCAGCATGAATCTAGAGTATTAAGTTCATAAGAAACTTGTCATCATGATTTTAATTTTCAATTGGCTTATGCCTCACATGATAGTTATTTTGTTGAGTTTACTCCCACTATTCCGAATGTGAAGAATCTTGCTTATGCGGAGGGTAGTAAAAATTCTATGCTTGTGGATCATGAAAAGAATGCTTTGTGTGATAGCTATATTTTTGAATTCATTCATGATGATACTGAAAATTATTATGAGGGAGGAATATATGCTTGTAGGAGTTGCAATAATACCAAGTTTCCTCTCTATGTGTTGAAAATCTTGAAGTTATGCTTGTTTGGCCTTCCTATGCTAGTTGATTATTGTTCCCATAAATTGTTTGCTCAAAAAATCCCTATGCATAGGAAGTGGGTTAGGCTTAAATGTGCTTGTCATATGCTTCATGATGCTCTCTTTGTGTTTTAATTCTTATCTTTTATGTGAGCATCATTGAAATCATCATGCCTAGCTAAAAAGGCATTAAAGAAACATGCTTGTTGGGAGACAACCCAACATTTACCCCTGCTGGTTCTGTGTGTTCACATGATTAAGCCACTGTAGTAATAATATTTTATAGCTTTTGTTTCAATAAAGTGCTAAGTAAAGCCTTTGGGATAGTGTGGATGATAGTTGACTTGATTCTGTGCAAAAACAGAAACTTTTGCTCTCAGTCCAGGAATTTTGAAAATTCACTGGAACGCGCTTTTGATCTGATTTTTTTACACAAGATTTATATACAAATTGTCTACGTTGTCCTAATTTTTCAGAATTTTTAGAGTTACAAAAATATACGAAGTTTCCAGATTACTACAAACTGTTTTGTTTTTGATAGATTATGTTTTCATTGTGTTGTTTGCTTATTTTGATGAATCTATGAGTAGTATCAGAGGGTATGAATCATGGAGAAGTTGGAATACAGTAGATATAACACCAATATGAATTTAGAATGAGTTCACAACAGTACCTAAGTGGTGATTGGTTTTCTTATACTAACGGAGCTTACGAGTTTTCTGTTGAATTTTGTGTTGTGAAGTTTTCAAGTTTTGGGTGAAGTTTCGATGGACTATGGAATAAGGAGTGGCAAGAGCCTAAGCTTGGGGATGCCCAAGGCTCCCCAAGGTAATATTCAAGGACAACCAAGCATCTAAGATTGGGGATGCCCCGGATGGCATCCCCTCTTTCGTCTTCGTTCATCGGTAACCTTACTTGGAGCTATATTTTTATGTCACCACATGATATGTGTTTTGCTTGGAGCGTCAGTTTTTTTGCTTGTTGTTTGAATAATATTCCAAGATCTGAAATTCTTAAATGTTAGAGAGTCTTCACATAGTTACATAATTATTCGACTACTCATTGATCTTCACTTATATCGTTTGGAGTAGTTTGTCATTTGCTCTAGTGCTTCACTTATTTAGAAACATTATAACCGAGCACTTTTCAAGGCATCTCAGGCTATCAGATTCTCAGCCATCCATTCTCATGATCCAGTCGTTCTAGGTCGTCCGATTCACGCGAAAATCACTCCAGCACACTGTGGACCGTGATCGGCCTGATTCGTGAAGGGTCGCTACTCCGATAACATTTTTGGAGGCCCATGGTTCATCCGGGACCGTGTACGTCGCTGCATCGAGCAGGCCTTCTCCACCGATGAATGGAGCAGGCCCTTCTCCTCCAATAGTCTCACTCCCACCCGGCTCGCTCGACCCCAACCCTAGCCGCCAGTGCGCCATGGGGGTCGCACCGGCAGCCGACGAGATGAAGCACGCGGCCACGCCGCTCGTTCCTAGACGCCCCAGTAGTGCTGCCTTCTTCTCCCCTTGATGCCCCTCATGAGCGCTGTCGCAATGAGGACCTGCTCCATCTCCCTCTGCTGCCCCGTTTGAGCGCCGCCGCGATCTCGACATGCTCCAGTGACGCCGCCCCGATCCATCTCCTCTCCAACCAGCCAGACCTCCGCCTTCATCTCCCTCTGCCGCTGCCAGCAGTACGTGTTCCTTCTTCCCTCTTCCGTCACGGTCGAACGCCGCTGCCAGCAGGACGTGCTCCAGCGACGCTGGCCCGACCTAGCTCATTCACCTGCACGCCCTCCGCTCTGGCCAATAGAACTCCATGACATAGTTGAGAAATAGTCTTTCTGGGCTACGATATTGCAACCTGGATGTTACTGATTACTTTGAAAGCGATTTTAATGCCATTTAGGCAAACACGAGTATCAAAATGGGCACCGTCTAATCAGTAGTTTTTGGTCACTACAGGTCGAAAAGCACAATGAAGGATTTTTCCTTCTCCTAGAGTCATTCATTCCTATGAAAGGGGAAGTGCTGACAGATAAATCATATGACAAAATTCAGTGTACGAAGATGAATAGCCTGATCTGATTACTATGGAAGCAATTTTAATGCCATTTAGGCAAACACGAATATCAAAATGGGCACCGTCTGATCAGTAGTTTTTGGTCACTGCAGGTCGAAAAGCGCAATGAAGGATTCTTCTTTCTCCTAGGAGGTGTTTGTTTCGTCCAGTGGTAACGTAAACGTAAATGAGAACTGTTTACAAACTGTAACAGCACCGGACTGGACAAACCCCATTTTGTTTGGTTCTACAGTGTAAAGGAAACAGGTACCTAAACAGTGTTTGGTTTGACACAGTAACAGGCACCTTTCACAGTACAGAACACAACATGGGCTTTCACATGCATCAAACAAGCACACAATTTAGAAATATTTTTGCATTCATCCAATGCAAAGACATCTTTTAACCAGAATTTGGCTCCACTTTAACGACATTACACATTTTTAAAATGAAAATGATACGAACTCGGAATTCAACGACACTTCGAAATAAACTACATAATTAGTCCCTAAAATTGTTTTTATATTATAGGATAAATAGAAAGGCCAAGTTCACAATCTTGCAAAGAAGCTTTTCCATTCATCTTCATCTTCCACGCCACACCACTGATCCCATTTTCTAATGAACCTTGCTTATTTTCTCATCTGCCAATAAGCACGAGTTAAAATGAGGATAAAGAAACACACAAGCAACAACCAATAATACAAATAATAATAGCAACTATAACATGATTGTTCTTTCTCATCAACACTTTGACGAAGGAAAAGGTGGGAATCTGCTCCATGCATTTCAACACTTTGACAAAGATAACAATAGGAAAATGATGTATACTGCAAGACCAATGAAATGAAAAGCACTCGCTTAGCTAACACAGACTACAATGATGTATAGTACAAGAACATATACTAAAATATGGTGGAAAGGATGAGATCTACTCCATGCTTTTCAACACTTTTGAAAAATATATAACAATAGTAAAATGAGGTGGGTTTTGTACACACCAGTTATGTCACACCATTACTGGAGAAGGACCTTCTTTCCCATCAACCTTGCTTCTTTCTTTCATCTGCCAATGAGGAGCCAATAAGCAGGAGTTAGATACAAGGAAAAAAACTTCAGCACAAGTTTGGCTTATATATGACCAGCCAAAAACACATATCAAGAGATCTTTGTTTTTGCAAAGAGTTAACTACAGTAATACATGTTGTGTTACTGCAAACCGTGCAAAGTTGACGGTGGAGAAATGTTAATTAGCCTGTTGCAGTTGCACATGTACCAGGAGCTAGCTATGGTAGCAGTAGTAATATTCTGTGGGTAGTAGTATTAATCAAGATCTAGCTTGCGGGTCGCTGGTAGTAATCAAGACTAGTTAAGGTTTATAACAGCGGCAAACAAGTTTGGGAGAGGACCAATTGACCAAAGTTTGGAGGACAGTGTTAGTGAAAGCGAACGCCGTGGAAACAGATTTATATGGCAGTCTAGATATCACATATTAGAAAAATGTGGTCACACATGAGTTGCTGAACATTTTCGCTAAAACAAAAACTGCATCACAAGATAGTGCATATTATTAAAGAGAGTTTAGAAAAAGGGATACCGGACAGCATTTTCAGGATGAAGTCCCTCCTCTGAATGCCTGGAAGCACAAGCATCATGTTCATGTGCTCTGGAGCTTTAGCGAATATAGTTGCAGCTTCAACGATCTCGCTCCCAGTAAATGCAAGCCTAGACAATTCACTAATTGCATTTTCTCTTGATTTCTGTTGAGGGTCTTCTTGTGCTGCTTCTCGCGCCATTGCTGCTGTAAATGATGTTGTCATTGCACCCACATGTTGTGTCACGCTGTTCAGCTGGCTATTAACATCTTGAAGCATGGCTGCAAATGGATCGCTTGGTCCCGTCGCCCTCTTTGGCCTTGGCTCCTTTTTCTGCCTCTTCGAACTAGTTGTATCAATAGAGCAAGTGTCAATGGACCATCGAGCTGTTCCTGTTGAGATCATGTCCTCTTCCTCATTTTCTTCTTCCTCCATAGCAATTTCCTTCTCCAAGTTTCCCACTGCCTCTCCAAAGCCTTCCGCACTTTCTCCTGTTGCAATGTCTTTGCCATAGATAGCAGCCAATTGTTCAAAGTATGGAAATGATACACCATACAATCCCTTAGCCTCCTTGTGAATCTACATGTTTTTTTACAAAAGAAGAAAGTTGGTTTTCGATAGCAAGGACAATAACAAGGGATAGAAATGGTACTACTTTCGATAGCAAGGAAATTCAGCACAAAGCATTACTAAGGTATTCAGTTTTAGTGGTTCAAGTGATCTACCTGACAATGAGCTTCATATTGTGCCTTCTCGCACTGAATCATCTTTCGACTTCCATCCCATGTGAAACCACTTTTGCATAGCATTACTTCAACGGCACCAAATTTCTTCCTGAAGTGCCTCACTCTTGATTCAATGTGCGGAGATGCAGTGATACCACGGCCTGGACACTTTTCAGCAAGATGCTTTTCCAATATCCCCAGGTATCCACCCTTGAAGGCACCATCAGCTTTCCACCTTGGGTCCAAAGATAACTCATACAAAGCTTTAATAAGCTCATCGTCCTCATCGGAAGACCAATTCCTTTTATTCTTGCCTCTTCCACGAGACGTGCTCGAGCTATCCACACGGTCCATATCTGCACAAGCAAGAATGGGTACAAATGAGATGGCAAATATATATGAAAGAGAACAAATGCAAACGAGATGCACATGGTGTTCAGGCTTCTTAAGTAGCACATGGTGCAGCTTCAAGACAGCTAGAAGACAAGCGTTGAAGTTTCTACTAATTGGCTCAGGGCTTCGATAGAAGAATTTTCCTACTGTCCTATTTTTGAGATGGTGTGATAACACATACAAGAATGATGCCACTATCTCCTCTAATGATGTGTTCCTTGTACCCTTTAGACCACCAACATCTCTCACCATCTCACATAATATATGAAATGTTCTCCTATCCATACGAAGTTGACTTATACACATAGCGTCGCTCTCACCAATTAGTCGATACAAGTTCTCTCCCCTTAACTCTCTAATTTTAATTCTCCTTTCTATTTGCCAACATTTTCTCCTATAAGCTAATGCAAACATGAACCACACATAATAGTATACAAGCATAATGGAAGTGGTCAGATTAAAAAATATTGCATTTCTCCTTCCACGCCTCGCACTTAAAGGAAGACGAGCCATAACTGCATAAGGAAAATATACCTATTTAAGGTTGGTATGACTTTCTTTCCTAAAAATTGGTGGTAGTACAAAACAAGAAACTGGATAGATTTTAGGATGATGAAAAAACTTGCACATGCATTTGTCATGCAAAGGTACAATGGATTCAAAAAAACTTGCACATCAGAAGCCTAATTAAGTCATATACAAATACAACTGCTGCATATGGATAGGAAAATTGCATATCAAAAAACTAGAGGAACAGTCAACAAATATCTAGTTGATATGTGGATATCACCGTCGATCTACTGGTCATGCAAAGTTCCAAGTATCTGGATATGATTTCACATCAAAAAGCTAAAGAAGATGGTCCAATTGTCAACAGGAACATGCATCGAACAAGACACCTTCCTTCCTTTTTGTGACCATCCAACCTAATTCATCTATTTGCCTAGTTACCTAACTAGGCAGATGATGAACACATCAGAAAAATACAAAGGACAGACCACCAATTATACTCCACTAGTCATCACTAATAAAAGAACAGATCAAGAACACGTATCTTTCTACTTCAAGATCAAGAATAGATCATTAATAGACATCAACCTATAACAGATCATTAATATATCAAGAACACATATTTTTTTACTTCAAGATCAAGAACAGATGGAAATATATGCTAGACATCAACCTATAACAGACCATTAGTAGATCAAGAACAGATCAAGCACACATATTTTTTTTACTTCAAGATCAAGAACAGATGGACTAGTAACCCTAACCTTCAGATCTGTAGTAGGAGACTGATGGAGGAAAAGATCGATCCGGAGATGGGCAGATGGGCCTTTGTGCTCCTCGTACACGGCTTCAATGGTCCACCCTCATCGGCGTCGGAGGCGGTTGGCGTGGTCGTTCCCGGCGACTAATGCGGCGAGGTCAACCCGGCGGCTGGACCAGGAGGAGAGGACCGAAGGGGGTCGAGGGGATGCGGCGGCGCGACGTCGCTGGACTGGAAGGGAGGCGGCGACGCGGGACGGATCGAGGGGAGGAGCGAGTCGCGGGTGAGGGGCATAGTCGAGCGGTAAGGAAGCCTTTACCGCTGGGGGTGGGGGGTATCGTTCGATAGATGGCCTGAAACTGATTACAGAGGAACGTGATTACAGAGTTGTCTCACCAAACGCACGTAACGGTATCGGTTTACACTGTAAACAGGTGACGGGCAGAATTTGACGAAACAAACACCTCCCTAGAGTCATTCATTCGTCTGAAAGGGGAAGTGCTGACAGATAAATCATATGAAAAAATTCAGTGTACGAAGATGAATAGCCTGATCGGTTATAGCTTAAACTGGAATAACACCCTTGTAAATATTTTGTGCCCTCCATGCCCTCATCCGCCCATTCACCCCCGGCGGCTCCAGGAGGGGACCACAACCGCAGGCACCGGTGGCGGCACGCCATCCACACTACGCTCGTGCTGCACTGGCGGTCCCTTCAGGTCCGAGCCCAAGTAGGCGCCGTCGGTCGCGGCGGCCAGGCCGCGCCTCCCCTTCCACAGGTCCCGAGATCCGCCGACATCAACCCCGTCGTCCAGCATCGGGTGCCTAAGATCGGCACACCTCCTCCCAATGTGAGTTTCACTTTGAATTATTATTTTTAGCTGGCTGTAGGATGAAGTGTGTTTGCCAGAATACAACTCTACTTTGTTCGTGCTGTGACAGTGTTAAGCGATTTTTGTATTCAGTAAAATAGCATTTTGTTTCAACAAGAGATGGATAAATAGGCCAATATATACTCGCAGGCAGTACAGTTCTGGGAATACTACTGCTAATGAATGTTTAATCTCTTCTCCACAAACTTGGTTCGTAGATCTTTTTTCTTTTTTCAGAATCTTCACAATTCTGTTTGTCTGATGTATACTTGCAGGTAATGAAAAGGTTCTTTCAATATTAGGCTGATGCTTCAAATAAGCATGTCTCTTTTCTAATCTATAGTGGATATCGTCTAACACTACTTTCCTACTAACAAATATTTTCATATGGCTGAAAGAATCAACTGCTTGAGATTTCAGAAACTGTTCAACTACGTAATTTTTGGTTACATCTTTTTCGATCAGTTTTGGACTTTTAACTCCCTATTGTATGCATGTATATTAATTTCCAGTGCACAAAATTCAAGGGTTTAACTCTTTTTCTTTGCACTTGCTAGCGTCCCGGACCAGCGCCATGGCAACGAGCGTATCCCCCTACCCTGACCTTCAACTTCAATGGCAGATCCCACCATGACTTGGCAGCACCGTTGGTGGAACCAGCGTCCCTAGGTGAGCAATCATCCAGATGGCCGTCACGCTTCCGCCCAGCAGGTACTACTCCCTTCGTCTCATCTTCTCATCAGCTAATTCACAACATGTAGTTTGTCTGCCTCTTGATTTCCTGGATCCAAGAACCCTGCCTTCATCCCAAATAAAGATTGATATTCTTTTGGATCTGGATCAAGATGGGTTATATTGATCCCCATCCCTCCAGTGAATATTTCTGTAAGAGAATTTTAATTGGGAAGATTCGTTCTAGGTAGAGGAGTAGAGGCGTTGTTTCCACGGGGCGGTAGTGAGGTGTTGTTGATTAGAGCACCATCAGCAGTTCTTGAGCACCATGGCAATGCAAAGGTAATCCGTGTGCCCTGCATCTTCAAAAGAATTATCCGATGCAGTATCCCAAAAAGTAGCATTATGTAAAGATCTGATTCATCTCAATATAACATGAAAACATGGAAGATGATGGATTAGACATGAAAATCCTATGAGCAGAGATAGCACAGTAATTAACATTCTGCATTAGATTACTTAGTTGAGAGATAGAACCTGAAGAAAAGTGAATTAAGCTAGATACATAAAAATTAGGCACTCCCTGTAACTCCAATACCAAATAGGTAGTCAGACATCTCGGCATTCGACTGTTGGAGATGATGAGCTTGAGAAGTGAGATGGTTCTGTTGAAGTAACGGTGCGTCTGAGCGGTCTGGCCATTGACCGTTGCATCCATATGTGGGTTGGCTGCTCCTGTACCTCTTCCGCTGTAGCGGCTAATCGAAAATTGAAGATCCTTCTCAAATTTGAGCTCCATTTCTTTAAGGTTCCCTATTTTTTGCACGCTGATAATGAGTTTTTTTTTTGGACTGTATAATTGATCTTGATATGGTTTATAGCTTCCTGTTACCACTCTTACCATCGTCCAATCAAGTTCATCCATGTCAAAATCTATCGACTTGGAATAGAGTAGTGTCGAAGAGAAGGTTTGATTGTACTATTTAATTGCTCATCAATTTCATTGTCTACTTTCTTCAGTTCGATAACTTCAACCTAAAAATAAACTGGTGGTCAATACGAAATAACACATCAATTTTCTTCTGAGGGATGCCTCACTTTTTATTTTTCTCAGTAGATTAGAGTAATAAGTTGATGATCATTCTCTACTTTGTATTTGTATTTTTTTATGAGATTGATCCAAGAAAGAATGACATATGTGCAATATGTATGGGTAAATAATAAGTGAAAAAATGGTTTCGAACTAGGAAACCTAAAACTGTAGGTTTGTATAGCAAGATTATCATATTTTATAATGTATTTTGTTTAGCGAATATATATTCCAAAATTTCCCATGTACTGTTTCTGCAGAGAGGGGGAAGGAGCTGATTGCAGGGCACTAAAATATATCTGGGCTGCCAAAGCTCCATGATCGCTTACATATGTATATTATCCATGTAGTCTGGGTTATCTGGGATCAATTACAAGAAGGCACTTGAATATTGTTTATAAAGGTTGCATATTTTGTCAATTTTGTATACTTCAATATCAATGTGTTGATTTATTCATGCTATTTTGATGAGGATGTCATCAATGCCGGTTCATGGCTATGCAAGGCATCAATGCTTAATGATTGGTCATACGGTGATGTGTTACTCGGTGGGGCCTTAATTTGGAGTAGAAGTAGATACAATAAGCTCTGAAAACTAGATTGTTTTTTGCTCATAACACGAAGGAAATGGGAAGTTTTTTTGAGGGTGTTGATTGTTAGGAATTAATTAGTAGATTAATTAGCACATGCTAATTAATGAATAGTCATTAGCAAAGAGGTGTATCCAACCCGGCACAGTCATGTCCCTTCTATCTTTCTATTGCCAACAGGCACCTGTTTTGGAGGGATGCCTCCGAACAAACACCTCTTTTTCCCATCTCTTCTAGATGTACAAAATATATATACTTTAAAATCAACGGAAACCAGGACTAATTGTCCTTTCGCTTTCAATCTCGTTTTACTCTTAACACGTTATCAGCATGCTCTCTGGCTGAGCATTTTCACGGCCAGACTCGGCGGTGGCGGCCACCACGCAGCGTGACGATGCCCTCCGGCCACACCTCGATGGCTGAGCGGGACGGCAACTGCGGCCTTAGCCCGGTTCTCCTGCAGCAGTCAAGGCCCTCGGCCACGACGCTTTTCTCACGGCACCCGGCGCGGCAGCCGCTGGCCGGATCAAGCGTGTCGTCCGTGGCCTTTGCCCTGGATTCATGCGGTGGACATGGATCAGGAGGGACGTCGGTTCCCTCCAACCCCGCTGGCGCACCCCCTTCATCATGACTGCCCTTTGTGGACCTCGACGGCTGCCTGTCTGTCGAAAGCAAGAAGGCCAGAAAAGATGGCGCTTCGTTGCGAAGACGACGACATTGTTCCGCTGGACGGCGAAGCCATCCAACAAATCGCATCTACCAAGAAACAACCACGGGTTGTACTGCTTGCGCTGTCCACTGGAAGAAATATTGATCCCGCTGCTGCGATCAAAACTTCATGCATTGATTGTTCGTTCTTGCTTAGATTAAATATATATACTAATTACAATACTTGTGTCTGCATGCATCAATTTGCAACAAGGAAATTTGGCTAGAAGCAAGAACTGGAGGACGTTCTTCACCGAAGTAGCAGACCGTGGCTCTCGCACATACCGTCAACGGTGGACCACTGATGAGGCGACGACTCCTCTGCACAGCAAGGCAAGCCCACACCCAGCGTTGCTACGGCGAACTACGGCATCTCCATCCTCGCCAGGACTGGCGGCGCTGGCCAGCCCCGCACGAACCTCCGCAACGCTCGCGTTCGCGCTTGCGGCGGCATTGGCCATGCCCGCGGCGTCGCACGGCTTGCATCCTTGCGGTGCACCAGCACCCGCGACCGTGGGGCGTGGTACTGCTCCCTGAGGCGCGGTAGGTCTTCACGACCAGCGGCTGGGTGACGCACGCCGCCCGTCACTGGCGCGGCTTCCCGGCAGCCGTCGACCTGAGGCGGCGGTACGATACGACACAAGCGCGGTGCTGCTGCCGCAGCGGCCGGTTCAGGAGACCACGACCCAGCGCGGCGTGGCGACCATATCGACGGCCACCTCTCCGTGCGGTAGGGCCCTGTAGCGCGGCTCCATGCGGCGTGGCCCGTCAAAGGCGCAGCGGGCGGCGCTCTATGCCACCGTGCGGTAACCGCAAAGCAATGGGGACAAGGAAACTTATCTTTTCCCCGTTTTGCATCATGATCCCTGTATTTCCAGGAATTAGCAAAGCATGCTAGAACGGGTCAATCTGACAGTACTATTGATTCAGTATCCATCGTGATTAGGACCCTGTACCAATATTCACTTTTCAATACTGTTTCTTTTGAGTTGTATACTCAAGAATAAAGTCATGATGTAAATAAATTTCCATGCTCACAACATGTTGATATTATTTACCTCTGATTTGCAATGAGATTTTCTTGCAAATAAATATCAGTTCATCTTAATTAAGCCTTAAGGCTTAATACAAGTAAAGAATTGATATGCAAAATTCAAATTGGTTTCTTCAAATTGATGTTTTGGGATCACGGGCTAGTGTATAGATCTACTGCATTGCAGATTATCTACCTTTACTGTTTAAGCCTACATTTTATTATTTCTGACATTATGATTATCAAAGTGCTTTCCCATGCATTTTATTAAGTAATGACATAAGGTATTTGAAGTATGATATTGGATTATACTCCTTTAATGCTGCTAGATCTACTCCATATTGTCTTTTGGAGATTACCTACAAAGTCTTATGCTTAACAATTTGAAGTTCACACCTAATGATTTCAAACCAACTTCTTGAAATTTTCATTAATTTTTGCAAAGTTCATTACAACATCAACCATGATCGTTCTTAATTTATCATCCGTAAATTAATTATCTCTGGTTTACCCATATAAGTAACCGATGGCTAAAGGATTTGAGGTATTCGTCCTCAATGGCCACCACTGCCCTACCTGGGCCATGGACATCATGATCGCGCTTGTGTCTCGTGGAATAAAGTGTGCAATCCAAGACCCTTCGGATTCACCTACGGTTGGAGTCACACCGCTACCAGAAAAATATGTTGCCTTACAAATTATAAGGCATTATATCGATTCAGATCTCAGCATCTAGTTATTCTGTATCAACAATTCCTCGGACGCAAAGAAACTCAAAGGCAAAGGTTTGAATCTCACTTCAACCTCTAAACTGACAGCAACAAGGAAGTTAATTACTCGTGTGGTGTTTTTCCGTGACCTAGCGACAACATGACTATCCAGCTATCATAGGACCCTTTGGGCATGGAGAACATGATGGTTGAATATGACTCAACTAACATGTTTGAAGACTTCGTCTAGTCTCTCGATCTCACGAGTGGTCACTATAATTTATGTCCTTTTCTGATGTTCTAATATGAACACAAGTATTATTGTCATCATATATTGTATATCGCAATCTATTGTATCAGCACTTTGGTACAATACATTTGTATGTATTCTATATATCTGACGGTGATTTTCATATTGAGAATCTTCAAGTCTATATATAGATCTATAGGGGGATCAATCTGATGGAAGATAATATGTGCCTTGTGGACATATGCACCACAAACTCTATACTCGGGGAAGTTAAATGTTTCCATTCTCGTTGAGAGAAAAGGAGATATTTTAAAATCGCAAAGCGCGATAATGTAATTGTTGGCTCAACGTGTATCATATTTACTATCCCTATGGGTAATCGAGCAGAATCAAGGATGCTTTATCGTGTCCGGGTCAACTCGTACCCTACTAAACTATAGAGATATCTGTCAAAATAGTTTTCATAGCGAAACTTATGATGGCAACAAAGAGGAATATCTTCTCTTTATCATATGCAACAAATATGGCAAACACATTATCTATGTATCATCATGATTGCACTACACACACTACAAAACCCGTAGCACATGTTGCGTACAAGATAGTTTTCGAGAATGTCTTTTGCATGACAAACTTGGCATCCTCGCCTTGGTCATCGGGACACTGGGTTGAAATAGAAACTATCAGCAATTCCATTGTTATATGACAATTATGATGCTAAATTCTAGCAATATTTGGATTTTATGTGCACTATATGTGATGCAGGGAAGCTAATTTTAAGGCTCGCGCACCTTAAAGTCTACGCTGAACCACTCAAACTCCTTGAACACACCAAGTCGAGGTAAGTGGCTCTTCCTAACCATTGACTACACTATTCAGGTATTCCATGGTTCTAAAAGACACATCTATACGATGGTCTCAAGTGTGCTTTGTCCACATGAAACCATTGGCTCATTATCCTGAACATCAATTACAATCAAAATTGAATGGACAACGTTGTAGAATGTCAGGACCCCGATTCCAAGTCACATCGATCTAGCCGGTAACACCTCATAACACTTTGCGGCCTCACGCACGGTATTCCCACGGGTGTCGCCTTACCATGGCCCGGGACCGTTTGCATCTTTTGGCTCACGTATATGATAGTGTCGCTAGCATCCATATGACAGAGAACCCGGGCCGACATGACTAGTCGTGAACCCAAAGTGGCACTAACTTACGGGGACAGGCATACATGAATCAACATCGAGCATGTCGGTCAGCAGCGTGCGAATCCGGGCTGTAGCACTGGGCTAACAGGACTCCGGTGAACCGGGCTGTAGTAGGCTAGGCAGGACTCCGGATGTCACCGCGTGACATTTCCCCGAAGGGACAGACACAGGAACGAAGTGAATCACATGCCGGCCAGTCAAGTGTTCCGGAGCAGTAGTGCTGGGCTAGCAGGACTCTGGTGAACCGGGCTGTAGCGGACTACTATGGCTCATGGAAGCACAAGACTACATTTCCCCATAAGAGAGGCTACCAAGGATAAACAACTAGGTTGTCGGATCCCACACATACCAAGCATTTCAATCATACACACAATATGCTCGATATGTGTAAATACAACATGGCATCACAACAAAACTCTACGACT
The DNA here is from genome assembly GCF_018294505.1 of Triticum aestivum. Classification (NCBI taxonomy): domain Eukaryota; kingdom Viridiplantae; phylum Streptophyta; class Magnoliopsida; order Poales; family Poaceae; genus Triticum; species Triticum aestivum. The sequence goes on from NC_057799.1 coordinate 240,170,565, forward strand.
CAAAGTATTTATTCATTAGGCTCCGAGGAGCGAGATATTACAAACATGGGTCTCATGACCCAACATTCAGAGCATACAAGTCAAAGCACATGCGGAAGCTTAACATGTCTGAGTACAGACATCTACAAATGAAAAGGCTGAGAAGCCTGACTATCTACCAGATCCTGCCGAGGGCACAAGATCGTAGCTGAGGTATCAAGCTAAACGTCGAAGTCCACACGGAACTACTAGCGAGACTGACGTCTCTCTGCAAAACATAAAATAGGCAAACGTGAGTACAAATGTACCCAGCAAGACTTACATCAGAACTAGCTACATATGCATCGGTATCAACAAAGGGGGTGGTGGAGTTTAACTGCAGCAAGCCAGCTTTGACTCGGTGGCTATCCTAAACTACGACTACAAGTAACTCTTTTGAGGTGGCGCACACGAGTCCACATATTCACCATTCAATACACCACTATGGATCCGCTCCCGTCTACCTACGAGAACGCCATCCATAGCACTCACGCTTATCTTGCGCATTTTAGAGTATCCACTTTCACTTGTCTATGAACTGTATGGGCAACCCAGAAGTCCTTTTCCGCGGACACGGCTATTCGAATAGATGATGTTAACCCTGTAGGGGTGTGCTTCTTCACACGCGCTCTCGCCGCTTACCACCATGTACACGTCGTGTATCTCGGCAACCTTCAAGCGAAAGCCTGGCGAGGGAGTCGGCCACGACCTGACTAACCACACAAGTCTCTCGTCCAGGTTTATCGCCTATTCGGGTTCCATCCGCAAGGAGATCCGGCCGGGGTGTCGCTCACGGCCCCAAACGATGTGTACAGGGTTCCAAGCCCACCAAACGGGCGATGCTTGGCATACCCGGCCATGGTGCCTAGTCTGTCCCAAGCCCACCTGTACCGGGTGCCACTTGGTAGACTACTAACACTACCTACAAACACCAGAAACTAGTTGCAACTCCTGGACAGAGATCAAGTTGATTAATAAGTCGAGAGGGGCACTTAAGCATTCCAATGTGTGGTAGTAACTGTTCATGGATCACAAACACAGAACTCAGTTCCTGAGGACGGCTGCAATGAGACAACCCACCATGTACTCCTACATGGCCTCTCACCGCTACCTTTACCAAATCGTGTTCACACACTTAGCTCTCAACAATAGGACATGTTCACCACATTCCAATTCATCCCCGATGAATCAGACCTGACTCAACTCTAAGCAATAGCAGGCATGACAAACAGGCATGAATGAGTAGGCACATCAGGGCTCAAACAACTCCTACTCATGCTAGTGGGTTTCATCTATTTACTGTGGCAATGACAGGTCATGCAGAGGAAAGGGGTTCAGCTACCGCAGCATGTAACAGTTGAATCGGTGTTGTCCTAATGCAGTAAAAGAGAGCAGGAGCGAGAGAGTGGGATTGTATCGGAATGAACAAGGGGGTTTTGCTTGCCTGGCACTTCTGAAGATAGTATAGCTCTTCATCAGTGTCATCGATCTCATCGCCGGATCAACGTCTACTGAGGGGGAACAAATACCGGCAACAGAGAGGAAACACAATCAATGCAATGCACAATATGATGCATGATCATGACATGGAAATATGAGTGTGTTGGGCTAATGCAACTACAACCAGATGGGTCTGAGCTTATTTGAACCAAAGATTCAAATACAAACTCAAGTTATGGGTTCATATATGTGCATTAACATGTTTGACCTAAACAGCAAGGTTAAGTTGCTCTAACATGCATGAAACCAGTACAGATGGATAGATTGGATTTTTCTGATCATTTTTCATATATAAATCTTTTCATTCTGAGCTATAGATTATTTTCTATGATTTTTAGAAGTTTATAGGATTTTCTGGAATTTCCTATATAAGAATAAATCCAGAAAAAGGTTAACTGCGTCAGCATGACGTCGTGGTGACGTCAGCAGGTCAAAGGCGCCAGCCCAGGTCAAACCTGACGGCTGGGACCCACATGTCAGTGTAACAACTAACTAACAGAGCTAGTTAGTGTTACGTTAGCACTAATCTAGGTTAATTAGGGCCTGGGCCCACATGTCAGTGAGTCAACCAATTAACTAAGTTAATTTGCGCTAACTAAGCTAACACCTAAACTAAACAGGGGCATGGCCCACACGTCAGTGACCCTCGGGGGGTCAAATCCCTGGTCAACCGGGGCTAATCCACCGGCGACTCGACACCGGCGAGGCCAGACGCGGCGGCGAGGTGCGGGATTCCTCCTCCGGCGACCAAATGCCGGAGGAGGGCATCTACGTGATGCGGACGCTTGTCCGCATCTAGTGGTGACGGTGGTTGGGCCTGGGGTGGCCGGAATCGTCGCCGGTGATGACAAGCGCGGCGGCCGGTGTTCGGACGTCGAGCGGGACGAGGCTACGGAGTGCTAGCGGCTAGCCAAAGGGGTTCTCTGGATTCCTGGGAGCTCCAGGAGCACAACCGTGCGGCGGGTTTGAGCTGAGGAGCTCGCGAGCGCAAGGCTCGCCGGCCATGGCGGCGGCCGGAGCTCGGGTGCACGGGGATGGCGGATAGAGAATGGGAACGGAGGGGAGAGCATAGGGGGGGATCAGGAGCTCATAGGGGTGCTGAAAAGAAGCTCAGGGAGGCCGGGGAAGCACCGAGGGCGGTGAATCGAAGGTGAGGTTGCCGGCGGCCGGAGGTTGAAGACGAGCTCGAGGACGACGCTGCAGGGCTTCCGGCGGGGTGTGGCTCGGGGAGGGGGGGGTCGAGGACGACGTCGCGGAGCTCGTGGACCAGTCGGGGAAGCGAGGGAGGGCTGGTGGACGCGGCAACGACGAGCGGCGGCGACGGCGCGTTCGGGTGGCTGTGCGTGATAGAAACAGAGGAAGGGAGAGAGAGCAGCGAGTGAGGGGTAGGGGAGAGAGGTCTCAGGGCGTCTCCGTGGCGCGAGGGGGGAAGGGAGAGCTCCCCGGCGCGAAGCAGGAGGTGTCGCACGGGCGCGCGTGCGCTGTCTCCCTCCTCTGCCTACTGGCAGAGGTAGGTGATGACTGGCACGGGCCAGGTGGGCTGGCCCAGTCAGGTAGGGGTCCGGGTAAGCTTTGCTCTTTCTCTCTGTCTTATTTCTATTTTTGTTCTGTTTTCTATTTATCCAACTTTGTTTAAATTTGGTTTTTCAAACCAAATTACTTCTGAAAATTCTGGAAATAGTTATGCGCACTAAATGAATTATTCCACAGGCCCTCAACTAATTCCAAAATTTGTTGGAGCATTTAAAAATATTTATAGTATTTAAATGCCCCAATTTAAATACAATATGAATTAATTCAAAGATCTAGAATGGCCTAGAAATATGTGCATCATTTTTGTCAGAGGTGCTGGACCAATTCAAAAATGATGAACATTTCTAAAGGGCATTTTGGGATCATTGAAAAGATTTAAGTTTGAACCTAGTTGAATTTCATCTGCTGCTAGGGTTTATCATCCCCCATTTCAAGTTTCTTAGAAATTTAAACATGATGCACGCATGAAGGGCTAGCCTAGTGCATACGAGAACTAGGGATGTGACAACTCACCCTACTAAACAAGAATCTCGTCCCGAGATTCAAGTCGTGAGGTAAGAAGACAGAGGGACACAAGCTAACACAAACTTCACGATCCAGATGTGTTTCTCGAGGATGTTGATTTATTGCATCACCTTGATCTCGACGTCTTGCTTTGAGAACTACATCCAACATGACAACGAGTAGAAGGGGAGAATTTTCGAAGAATCGATCTTCCTGAGGTTCGAGCAACTTAGGATCATCTTAATGATCACAAGATCAACTCACAGAATGAGACATAGAAACATCTCTGGAGCTGAGAGGCAAAACATGCATCAGGAGGGACGGAAGAAACAATTTGACGAGGGTTTCAAAGTAGCGAGGAAAAATTGCCATGATTCCATAACGGGGCACCTCAGGGAAGGTGACTCGTAGAATTATTCCCTCAAGTGACAAAAAGGAATTACTTTTGATACATAGATCATTGGAACTCTTCTCATCAGCCTGAGGCAATTTACAAACGATCGTTTGACGGAGTTCGGGAGAGCGACACACTCGGGCTAGAATGGATGATGTGGACTACCTTTTTGAAGACAACGCAAGGGATGATTTTGCTTGCGCGTGCTCTCAAGAACTTGAGCATTTCCATACTCATCAAGGTCTTACCAACATCCGTGTCGGGGATCCTGGCAACACATCATACTACCATGATGAATAGTGATGGACAATGCAGATGTAAAGGAAGACAACACTTTCTCAGATTTCACCTTAGCGAGGCCAAGGGAACGAAATCTAGATGATCGACCGAGAGACATTTAGCACTCCGCTTCTAATGTTCTCCTTGATGTACTAGCATAACCCATTCGATATGGTTTGATATCTTGAACATCAAGTAGAAGGTCGTACTTCGGGAGCGCAAGAATCCATAAGGAATAACTACGGAAGTAAATCCTACGGAATCCTTATGGGGAGGTGGCCAACTTTATCAATCAGGATACTACAATAATAGGTCTTCCGGCTGGGTGTGTTGGCCACGACATCCACTTACCGAGTTACAGAGACCAATATTATAGTTCTTGGGAGGCGTTCCAACCATCATATCTGCCTGAGATTCAGATCTGGCTGGTAACAGGATATTTCAGACAGCATGTCCGGAAAAAGGAAGTTTGCAACACAAACCGACGGGATGGCGTTGCGAGATTCTCGGGAGATGAACTTTGGTAGCAAGCTCCAAAACATGAGCGGGTTCTGCTACAAACATGTGAACACATTGTCCTAGATAAGCATGGCCACAGAGTAGTCTTACAATAAAACACTACCGAGTTCTGGTTGGGAACCATCATCGAGGATATCGAAGCCCTTGCATAAGTCCGGATCCTAAGAAGGAACTTCTTCTCCTTGAACAAATCAATCAGTGGCTTGGTGTGCTAGGGATACGTATGGGATGAAGGTAGCTAATCTGTCAAACCACAGAATACTTCGCACATGCGTGACTGACTTGCGATGATCCCAGGGGAAGCAAAACAAACTTTCTCAAATTCACGGCGGCAACTTACATCAAATGCACGTGAATTAGAGGAAGTCACTCCTTCCATCCAAACGTATACCTCATGAGCAGAACATGAAGGCAATGCTTACAAAGTTTCCAATGCTAGCTTTAATGTTCAACATGAATCATGGGGGAGACAAAATGCTGCTGATGGGCTCAACAGCAACTCATCGGAATTTCCATATCACTGGACTTCCACCATCATGTGAACACGGTGATAGCATTGGTCAGACCAAAAGATGTAATGGTGTATGCTCGAGGGATCAACTACGAGTAAGACAACATTACGAACATTGTTGGTTCTGATTTGACTTGACGATAGCCCATACTCAAATCAAAGATTGGACAAGACAATAGATCCAACAACTGATCACGGGGATAAATCGATGAAGATATCATCTTTCTTCAACACACACCCAAGGATGTCCCTTTGGAATGAACTAAGTCAGATAAAACTTTTATCTTCCAACTCTCCAAGTTATTGTTTAGCTTAACCAACTAGCTCAGGGGTATCCAACACAGATTCTTGGAGAAAAGGGGTGGCTACAAGAAACCAACTTGATCAAGAACTCAACATAGCGGTCAGGTGACAACCTGGTGATACCTCCGAGAAGATATTCGGAAAATCATGAACCACCGATATGTTACTAAGCTCGAGAACAATCTTGCTTTTCAGGGCAAGACGATGTGACCAAACAAGAAATGGATTGATACAATCCTAACTCTTGATCAAAGGGTGCACCAGGAAAAATGGACTAGGTAGCACGATCAGTCTTAGAATGATAATTCAATAACCAGCACGCTAAGAATGAGAGTATTGTCCATTAACTACCAAGCAACGGGGTTGCTAGGAGTATAGATTTCACACACCACGATTCACTTGTCAGTGTTCTGGCTACAATAACACGGAGACCGAGGAATGAATAATGATGGCCAGAAGTATCACTGCAACAAGAATTCATAAGGGTTGGTGCAATCCTCATGAGATTCCTGACATAAAGAGGGCAACACTCCAAGGTAGAGCAGAACAAAAGCTGGATTAGCATTTTGATCTGCAGAGTACAACTACTTTGACCAGTCCAAGAAATGGATGAGGTACTGGAGTTTGTTTATCCTAGTCATTCTGGAATAGAATGGCTTGACGGACCACAAGAATAATAGGCATCGATGAACACGATCGCACACATACTCTTGGCTATCAATTGATAGATGAAGGTCGGAATACAACTAAAGAGGGACAACTCAAAGGGACATATATATTTCTGAGTTGTGGATGCATAGATTAGTATGTCGAGCAAAGCTCAACATTCCTTCCGGGTAACCTATGCAGAAAGGTAGGACTGGCAGATTCACAATGCAGAATGGAGGACTCATCAAGAGCACTCTTATTGTGATATTTTGGTTCAAGAACTTCTGCCATAAGCAGTTCATGGTATTTGGAAGAAGGATATACCACGAACCTCGAGGACTATCGCAAAGGTTACTAATATCCTAAAGGAACTAGCAAACACTACCAACATGAATGAGTAGAGTGAATCTCGGGTTCAAGAACCCAGAATAGAATGCCTACCAACTAAATGGCATCACGGGATGCTTTCGAGAATAATGGCCAGAATCATCACACTTGGGATACAAAGCATTGCTAGATTACTGGGTGGTCCTCTATGACACCTAGGGTCATAATAATAGATCCAACATATATGTCGAGGCAATGGAGTACCTCAACAGACTGTTTAGTGCGCTTAATCTGGCCCAAAAGGGCATCGGAAACTGGGAGGAAGGATTTGCAAATGGATAAGATTCTTTAGAAACCTGGGATGACTCGGACAGCATAACGACTGTAAATGCTCAAAAAGATTTGAGACATCCTGCAAAATAGTGGCATAACCACTCAAAAGCACAATATCAAGATTTCGACCAACTATGAACACACGGAAGTAGTACAAACTGAACTGGGGCTTAAATCCATCAATCCTATAAGTCTCTATCATAGTAACTCGTCATCCTGATAGATAGATGAGAAGGCCTATTTCTTAATCCCCGTAGTAAGGAAGAGGATGACTCAGATCAGAAGGGCATAAGGTAAAGGAGCAAAAAGAGCCTTACGTTCCATCCCACAATCAATTCCCCTACATATAACTAAAGCATTTCTAGACTCAACTTCGACCAGTTTGGCTTGGTAATCCTACAGGCAGTCAGGCTCTGATACCAAAGCTGTCAGGACCCCGATTCCAAGTCACATCGATCTAGCCGGTAACACCTCATAACACTTTGCGGCCTCACGCACGTTATTCCCACGGGTGTCGCCTTACCATGGCCCGGGACCGTTTGCGTCTTTTGGCTCACGTATATGATAGTGTCGCTAGCATCCATATGACAGAGAACCCGGGCCGACATGACTAGTCGTGAACCCAAAGTGGCACTAACTTACGGGGACATGCATACATGAATCAACATCAAGCATGTCGGTCAGCAGCGTGCGAATCCGGGCTGTAGCACTGGGCTAACAGGACTCCGGTGAACCGGGCTGTAGCAGGCTAGGCAGGACTTCGGATGTCACCGCGTGACATTTCCCCGAAGGGATAGACACAGGAACAAAGTGAATCACATGCCGGCCAGTCAAGTGTTCTGGAGCAGTAGTGCTGGGCTAGTAGGACTCCGGTGAAATGGGCTGTAGCGGACTACTATGGCTCATGGAAGCACAAGACTACATTTCCCCATAAGAGAGGCTACCAAGGATAAACAACTAGGTTGTCGGATCCCACACATACCAAGCATTTCAATCATGCACACAATATGCTCGATATGTGTAAATACAACATGGCATCACAACAAAACTCTACGACTCAAAGTATTTATTCATTAGGCTCCGAGGAGCGAGATATTACAAACATGGGTCTCATGACCCAACATTCAGAGCATACAAGTCAAAGCACATGCGGAAGCTTAACATGTCTGAGTACAGACATCTACAAATGAAAAAGGCTGAGAAGCCTGACTATCTACCAGATCCTGCCGAGGGCACAAGATCGTAGCTGAGGTATCAAGCTAAACGTCGAAGTCCACACGGAACTACTAGCGAGACTGACGTCTCTCTGCAAAACATAAAATAGGCAAACGTGAGTACAAATGTACCCAGCAAGACTTACATCAGAACTAGCTACATATGCATCGGTATCAACAAAGGGGGTGGTGGAGTTTAACTGCAGCAAGCCAGCTTTGACTCGGTGGCTATCCTAAACTACGACTACAAGTAACTCTTTTGAGGTGGCGCACACGAGTCCACATATTCACCATTCAATACACCACTATGGATCCGCTCCCGTCTACCTACGAGACGCCATCCATAGCACTCACGCTTATCTTGCGCATTTTAGAGTGTCCACTTTCACTTGTCTATGAATTGTACAGGCAACCCAGAAGTCCTTTTCCGCGGACACGGCTATTCGAATAGATGACGTTAACCCTGCAGGGGTGTACTTCTTCACACACGCTCTCGCCACTTACCACCATGTACACGTCATGTATCTCGGCAATCTTCAAGCGGAAGCCTGGCGAGGGAGTCGGCCACGACCTGACTAACCACACAAGTCTATCGTCCAGGTTTATCGCCTATTCGGGTTCCATCCGCAAGGAGATCCGGCCGGGGTGTCGCTCACGGCCCCAAACGATGTGTACAGGGTTCCAAGCCCACCAAACGGGCGACGCTTGGCATACCCGGCCACGGTGCCTAGTCTGTCCCAAGCCCACCTGTACCGGGTGCCACTTGGTAGACTACTAACACTACCTACAAACACTAGAAACTAGTTGCAACTCCTGGACAGAGATCAAGTTGATTAATAAGTCGAGAGGGGCACTTAAGCATTCCAATGTGTGGTAGTAACTGTTCATGGATCACAAACACAGAACTCAGTTCCTGAGGACGGCTGCAATGAGACAACCCACCATGTACTCCTACATGGCCTCTCACCGCTACCTTTACCAAATCGTGTTCACACACTTAGCTCTCAACAGTAGGACTTGTTCACCACATTCCAATTCATCCCCGATGAATCAGACCTGACTCAACTCTAAGCAATAGCAGGCATGACAAACAGGCATGAATGAGTAGGCACATCAGGGCTCAAACAATTCCTACTCATGCTAGTGGGTTTCATCTATTTACTGTGGCAATGACAGGTCATGCAGAGGAAAGGGGTTCAGCTACCGCAGCATGTAACAGTTGAATCGGTGTTGTCCTAATGTAGTAAAAGAGAGCAGGAGCGAGAGAGTGGGATTGTATCGGAATGAACAAGGGGGTTTTGCTTGCCTGGCACTTCTGAAGATAGTATAGCTCTTCATCAGTGTCATCGATCTCATCGCCGGATCAACGTCTACTGAGGGGGAACAAATACCGGCAACAGAGAGGAAACACAATCAATGCAATGCACAATATGATGCATGATCATGACATGGAAATATGAGTGTGTTGGGCTAATGCAACTACAACCAGATGGGTCTGAGCTTATTTGAACAAAAGATTCAAATACAAACTCAAGTTATGGGTTCATATATGTGCATTAACATGTTTGACCTAAACAGCAAGGTTAAGTTGCTCTAACATGCATGAAACCAGTACAGATAGATAGATTGGATTTTTCTGATCATTTTTCATATATAAATCTTTTCATTCTGGGCTATAGATTATTTTCTATGATTTTTAGAAGTTTATAGGATTTTCTGGAATTTCCTATATAAGAATAAATCCAGAAAAAGGTTAACTGTGTCAGCATGACGTCGTGGTGACGTCAGCAGGTCAAAGGCGCCAGCCCAGGTCAAACCTGACGGCTGGGACCCAAATGTCAGTGTAACAACTAACTAACAGAGCTAGTTAGTGTTACGTTAGCACTAATCTAGGTTAATTAGGGCCTGGGCCCACATGTCAGTGAGTCAACCATTTAACTAAGTTAATTTGCGCTAACTAAGCTAACACCTAAACTAAACAGGGGCATGGCCCACACGTCAGTGACCCTCGGGGGGTCAAATCCCTGGTCAACCGGGGCTAATCCACCGGCGACTCGACGCCGGCGAGGCCAGATGCGGCGGCGAGGTGCGGGATTCCTCCTCCCGCGACCAAATGGCCAGCGGAGGTCATCTACGTGATGCGGACGCTCGTCCGCATCTAGTGGTGACGGTGGTTGGGCCTGGGGTGGCCGGAATCGTCGCCGGTGATGACAAGCGCGGCGGCCGGTGTTCGGACGTCGAGCGGGACGAGGCTACGGAGTGCTAGCGGCTAGCCAAAGGGGTTCTCTGGATTCCTGGGAGCTCCAGGAGCACAACCGTGAGGCGGGTTTGAGCGGAGGAGCTCGCAAGCGCAAGGCTCGCCGGCCATGGCGGCGGCCGGAGCTCGGGTGCACGGGGATGGCGGATAGAGAATGGGAACGGAGGGGAGAGCATAGGGGGAGGATCAGGAGCTCACAGGGGTGCTGAAAAGAAACTCAGGGAGGCCGGGGAAGCACGGACGGCGGCGAATCGAAGGTGAGGTTGCCGGCGGCCGGAGGTTGAAGACGAGCTCAAGGACGACGCTGCAGGGCTTCCGGCGGGGCGTGGCTCGGTGAGGGGGGTCGAGGACGACGTCGCGGAGCTCGTGGACCAGTCGGGGAAGCGAGGGAGGGCTGGTGGTCGCGGCAACGACGAGCGGCGGCGACGGCGCATTCGGGTGGCTGTGCGCGATAGAAACAGAGGAGGGGAGAGAGAGCAGCGAGTGAGGGGGAGGGGAGAGAGGTCTCAGGGCGTCTCCGTGGCGCGAGGGGGGAAGGGAGAGCTCACCAGCGCGAAGCAGGAGGTGGCGCATGGGCGCGCGTGCGCTGTCTCCCTCCTCTGCCTACTGGCAGAGGTAGATGATGACTGGTACGGGCCAGGTGGGCCGGCCCAGTCGGGTAGGGGGTCCGGGTAAGCTTTGCTCTTTCTCTCTGTCTTATTTCTATTTTTGTTCTATTTTCTATTTATCCAACTTTGTTTAAATTTGGTTTTCAAACCAAATTACTTCTGAAAATTCTGGAATAGTTGTGGGCACTACATGAATTATTCCACAGTCCCTCAACTAATTCCAAAATTTGTTGGAGCATTTAAAAATATTTATTGTATTTAAATGCCCCAATTTAAATACAATATGAATTAATTCAAAGATCCAGAATGGCCTAGAAATATGTGCATCATTTTTGTCAGAGGTGCTGGACCAATTCAAAAATGATGAACATTTCTAAAGGGCATTTTGGGATCATTGAAAAGATTTAAGTTTGAACCTAGTTGAATTTCATTTGCTGCTAGGGTTTATCATCCCCCATTTCAAGTTTCTGAGAAATTTAAACATGATGCACGCATGAAGGGCTAGCCTAGTGCATACGCGAACTAGGGATGTGACATAGAATTCTCCTTGCATTCCTTCACTATGGCCCTAGGATTGAAGTTTAGCACTTTGTCCTATATGTCTAGACTCAATCTGGTTTAGTGGAATCCTTTATCCAACGAATTAAGCTCATTCCATGATCTTAACATCATAATTGCAACCTACCAACTTTACGTTGGAGTCATGCAGTTTTCCACGCTCATGACCAAACTGCATAATGTTATTCACCTCTATCTTTGATACGTGGAAATCTACCAAGTATTTCCCATCTGCGGTAATTCGGTTGCATACCGATATCACCACCCCGACATACATCATTGGCCCCTCAACATATATTTGGGATCTATGTGAGGAATAACTGTATAACCGTCAATACCTCAAGCCCCTCACATGGGTAGTTATTCAAGGTCAGTATGTTGATTCAATGAGGAACATTTCCAGGCATTAGGGGGATTTTTCAAGTACCATACAGAATGCCAGGAAATTAGTGGAATGCCCAGCACATTTCTGCCTCAAGTCCACGTACTCAAAGATCTGAACCATGCATTCAGAAGATTTGCAACACATTGCAAATAACCTGCCAGATTCATTTACTGAAAATAAAGGTGTCGCATAATCCTACAATCCTGCAAAAATATGCCTGAAAGAGTGGAGATACCAACAAAAACCACTCAACTCCCCGTTCACAGCAACAGGTGGAGAAGTATGGCAATAGTACATCAGGATTCGGCTTCTCGCAAGCAAGGATACCGAGGCCTCTGAATCAGTAAATGCAAGTCAAATTCATGTTGGCAGACACCTAATGGGTAGTATACACCCAGTGGATGGGCAACCTCCACCAACCCAGGTCATAGTGCACACAATGACCGGGACATCGGGACACCCGACTCAACTGCATTGGAAATCATGAACAGTGACCATGGGTAACGATATTTCCATCAACTCTATATTGATATATAGATTCTGGAGAAACATATAACCGGAAGTCTACAATTGTCAACATACATTTCTCAACTAGATTGAAAAATCCTTCCACATGATTCAGGTCCAAAGACCATGGCCATGGCAAAGTGCGAACAACACTCCGACTGAACTCGAGCAAAGGGTATAATCTAGGTAGAAATAATCTTGCTCAATAAAGGGAAATGTATTCACATAAGCAATACCTACACCAGTTTTCTTCTGGAAACAGAATTGAGAACAGTGAGGTGGTGAAACATAGAGCAAGTATTGTAGCACAAGGGTTCACGCAGATACCCATATCTTCTCCAGAGGTGAAATCTCATTCCGATAACTTATATCATTGGCAGTACAAAATCATCTATCTATGCAGTTGATAGATGTAGTCATTACATATCCATGTCGATCACTAGATTTAGACACAGCTGGTTCCTAATGGAATCTCACATCTGAATCGAAATGGAAAGCGCAACATACATTGTGTAAAACCAATAAGTCTCTATACGGCTTATTGTTGTTGGTACATTTTGGTACAACCGACGCAGTGAGTTCCTTATACACAAGGATTACTCCAACAATGATGATTACCCATGCATATCTGTCATACACAAGGATTACTACTGCAATGATGAAGCACATGATCATCTTAATGGCGGGTTTTGAGATGAAGGATCGGGTAAAACCTCGAGCACCTTCACTCATACATTATGGTACACTATGTTGTCTATATCCAAAATATATTGGAGAAATTCATTGTGGACAAATCTTATACATCCATAACTCACATGGCTTCATTCTCTAGATGTAGAGAAAGATACATTAAAACCATGAGTTGATGGGAATGAGGTATTGGGACAAAAAGTTCCATATCCTTGTGCCATTGGACCACCAAACACAATTGATTGGTGTCGGGGGAAACGACACCTACGGGATCACGAGGAATCCCTTTTACTACGGTTGGCGGGCGCGGGGCTATGGGAAGAGCGGGATTGAGAGATCAACGCGGGGGGATTATCCAGGTTCGGGCCGCAAGTGATGCGTAATACCCTACTTCTGCTGGTTTCTGTTTATCTGGTGTTCTTGGACTATCTACAAGGCGTGCAGGGTCCAAAAAGTCCGAATCCTCTCCCGGTACACCGCGAGCCTCCTTTTCTAGACAAAGGGGCTGCCACAGTGGCACACAGGAGGTGGAAAGCTATACAGTGGTCAAGTCTATCCTCTGGCACCGTCGGACAAACGCATTTAATGCACTGCCGATGTGTAACACCCACGATGCGGCTATATCTCCCACATGTCGAGGCACGACTTAGAGGCATAACCACACTGTGGTTTTGTCGCAAGAAGGGTCATCTTCACACAATCCCATGTAATGAACAAGAATGGGATAAAGAATGGGCTTACAATCGCCACTTCACACAATACATAAATATAAATCATACATCATCCAAAATCCACACATAGGTCTGACTACGGAACCAAAATAAAAGAAGACAACCCAACTGTTAGATCCCTGATCGTCCCAACTGGGCACCACTACTGATCAACATGAAAAGAAACAACACAACGAACAAGATCTTCATCGAGCTCCCACTTGAGCTCAGTTGCGTCACCTGCACTGGTATCATCGGCACCTGCAACTGTTTTGGAAGTATCTGTGAGTCACGAGGACTCAGCAATCTCACACCCGCGAGATCAAGACTATTTAAGCTTATAGGAAAGGATGGTGTAATGAGGTGGAGCTGCAGCAAGCACTAAGCATATATGGTGGCTAACATACGCAAATGAGAGCGAGAAGAGAAGCAACGGAACGGTCATGAACTAGCAATGATCAAGAAGTGATCCTGAACTCCTACTTACGTCAAACATAACCCAGAAACAGTGTTCACCTCCCGGACTCCGCCGAGAAGAGACCATCACGGCTACACACACGGTTGATGCGTTTTAATTAAGGTCAAGTGTCAAGTTCTCTACAACCGGACGTTAACAAATTCCCATCTGCCACATAACCGCGGGCACGGCTTTCGAAAGATAATACCTGCAGGGGTGTCCCAACTTAGCCCATTATAAGCTCTCACGGTCAACGAAGGATAAACCTTCTCCCGAGAAGACCCGATCAGTCTCGGAATCCCGGTTTACAAGACATTTCGACAATGGTAAAACAAGACCAGCAAAGCCGCCCGAATGTGCCGACAAATCCCGATAGGAGCTGCACATATCTCGTTCTCAGGGCACACCGGATGAGCCAGACGCCGGGTTGGCATAGACCCTGGTTGCCCAGGGGGCGCCGGACATCGCTCGGTTTGGACCAGCACTCGAAGGAGATCTGGCCCGGGGGTTAAAATAAAGATGACCCTTGAGTCTGCAGAACCCAAGGGAAAAAGGCTTAGGTAGGCAAATGGTAAAACCAAGGTTGGGCCTTGCTGGAGGAGTTTTATTCAAAGCGAACTGTCAAGGGGGTCCCATAAATCACCCAACCACGTAAGGAACGCAAAATCAAAGAACATAACACCGGTATGACGGAAACTAGGGCGGCAAGAGTGGAACAAAACACCAGGCATAAGGCCGAGCCTTCCACCCTTTACCAAGTATATAGATGCATTAATAATATAAGAGATATTGTGATATCCCAACATAAACATAATCCAACATGGAGCAATCTTCATCTTCACCTGCAACTAACAACGCTATAAGAGGGGCTGAGCAAAGCGGTAACATAGCCAAACAATGGTTTGCTAGGAAGGGTGACAAAGGTTAGAGGTTCATGGCAATATGGGAGGCATGAAACAGCAAGTGAATAGGTAACGCGGCATAGCAATAGAGCGAACAACTAGCAAGCAAAGATAGAAGTGATTTCGAGGGTATGGTCATCTTGCCTGAGATCCCGCAAGGAAGAAGAACGAGTCCATGAAGAAGACAAGCGGACGTAGTCGAACGAATCCTCACAACTCCGGAACGAAACCGAAGGTAACGAGAGAAGCAACCCGGAAAGAAACAAACAACATAGTAAACAACCACCACAGAAACATGGCATGATGCACAATCAAGTATGATGCATGTCCGGTTTAATGAGCATGGCATGGCAAAGTGCAACAAACAACACTACAAATTAAGTGGAGCTCAATATGCAATGAGTTGCAAATTGACGAAACACCACATCAATTATTTAGTTCTCTCTCATTATGTACTCGACCATATTAAATGTTGATTACCATGGCAAGAGGTGAAGCATAAGGAAACTACCTATCTAGGCAATTTAAATGAGGCCGGAACAACAAACAATAATTCTGGAAAATCCTCATGTCATTTAGCAATTTTAATGCAAACATCAATTGTTAACATTTAAATGTTGTTATCATGATGCGAATGACATATGCAAGTTTTAAGCAATTTTATGAAAATGTTGACATGAGCATGTTATGAAGCATTTGTCACCGTGGTGGAAGAAAGGGGTGCCACGGCAACGAATCCGAAAATGATGCCACGGCAACATATCAGTTCCGGTAGCTCACGGAGATACCGGTGCAAAAGAAATGGACGTGAGCGTGTCACGCAAGGATGGTGGGGTGCTCGCGAATTCCGGGCTCCCACGGTACGATGGCATGGCAACGAGGAGGAACATGGAATGACAACTCAGAAATGGTGCAACCACGAGCATCTCATACAACACACACGCATTCGTTCATGGGCGTCGTCTCGGGGTTATACCTTTGAAGCGTGCGTTTCAGAACGGATCAAGTTCGGTACGAGGTAGAGGAAGTAGTCGTTCACAAGTCGGAGAGGAAGTAGTCGTTCATGTTCCGTAGATGCTCGGGGTCATGACAAGGAACTTGACGTCCACGGGGTCTTCGCGGGTCGACGGTAGTGGTACATGTTGTTGGGGTACTTGTTGGTCCGGTCTTGGTGACGGTAGTTGTACACAAGTCGTAGAGGAACTTGATGCATCCACGCGTAGGGGTACTTGGCGATCGACGGACGTCGTGGTACTTATCGGTCCGGGTCTTGCAAGTCCAAAGTGCTCATGTGCGGGGATGTCTTGGTCATTCAACGAAGAGGCCGTGTAGACGAACCGAAGTGGCAGTAGACGAGTTACACGGCCACGGCAGTCTTGAGACTTGGAGTTTCGTGTAGTCAAACTTGAGGATGTTCCGGTGCGGCGCTTGGCGAACCAAAACAAGGCAACAACAAACGTTCTTCGAGGGACTTGGCGTGCAGAGGAGGCCCGCGGGAGGAAGAGCATCTCAGGCGCGCTCGGCGTCGAACTTGCTGAAACTGGGCGCGGGAGGTCGCCGGGGTCCCGTTCCTGCCAGTCCACAGCGGAGGCAGACCGACGGACTTGGGGCTCGGGCAGCAGCAAGGAGGCGATGGAGCAGAGGCGTCCACGGGGTCTGCTGTAACTGCAAGCCACCGGCGAGGAGACTGGGGATGCGGATGACGGCGTGGAGGCGCGGCAGCTCGGGGCCGAGACTTGGCCGGCAGCAGGAGAAGGGGAGGCGTCGCGACGGAGAAGGACGGCGGGGATAGGCGAGCTTGGCGAGGACGAAGCTGTGAGGCGGGGCACGGCGCGGCGGCCATGGAGGTGGGGCGCAGCACACTGCAAAACGGCGGCGGCTGCAGGGCGCCGGCGGTGGGTGAGGGTGGCGACGCCATGGAAGCGAGGAGGAGGTCGGCGCTGGGGAAACGGGTGCGGGGCTGCTCCTCTGGCTCGAGGAGGGAGACGAGTGGAGGGGATAAGGGGATCGAGCCGGGCTCTGCTCGATGCGTGCGTGTGTGTGCGGCGGCAGGAGGAGAACGAAGGGGAGAGAGGGGATCGGGCCATGGGATCGGTTGGGCTAGGGTTAAGAGGGCGCGGCTGGGCCTTGGGCCAAAAGGACAGCGGGTAAGCAGGCCGGCCTGACTGCTGGGCTCTCTCTCACTCTAAAAATAAATAAAGAAAAACAAAACAGAGATGAGAAAGAAAAGAAGGAGAGGTTAGGGGAAGAAGTTGGACATGGGGATTATTTTCCCGAACTCACAAAAATGTGCTTGTTCCAGGAAAAATAGAGGCGGCCTGATTGGAAGATTTTAAATTCAAACTCATTTGAATTTAATTCAAATGGTTTGAAAGAGTTCAAGGTATTGAGGAGTCCAAAAATGTTGGGAAATTAGGAAGAGCCTCGATAAATGGGAAAAGAAATATTGGCAAGGTTAGAGAGATCGACTCAAAGCAGAAAAGGCATAGGATTAATTTTGCACGTGTGTTAAGGTGAACTCCAATTAGCGGAATATTTATAATAGCTCCATAAATATTAGGAGGATATGTTATAAAGAGAAATCACCATGTGAATTCCCTCGATTTAAATGGATCGAAGATCCATGCAATTTACTTAGTTGAGTTATTTAAAAAATAATAATGACATGATGGCATGATGACATGATGCAATGCAACAATAAAAGAGCAAGCACCAAAAGGAACACACGGCGATCACGAAAATAAGGAAGTCTTCTGAAGCGACGGTCTCAGGGCGTTACAACACTCCACCACTACAAGAGGATCTCGTCCCGAGATCTAGGATGGCACTGGAGAAAACCGGGAGAGGAAGAGGAGAGATAAAACTAATTGCTTCTTTGACAAATGAGTGAAACCAAAGAACCTTGAGAGGTCGCAAAGCTTGAGGAAATGGCACAACGGAGATGAACAAAATTTAAAACACTCCATTCAACAAGAGGAACAAGGAACATTACAAGAACCTTGTAGGTTGAAAAGCATGGAAAAGAGCTTAACGGATCAAAAGGAATATGAAAACACACCGGTAGAAAAGAGAAACAAGGAACCCCATGAGAACCTTGAGGTTAAGTGACACAATAGATATTTAAACCACTCCGGTTAAAACAAGATAGAGAAGGAATAAGAATGATAAAATTTGGGCAGCATTCCGACTGTAAATGGATGGAATTGAACATGATCTTGACAAGATGAGAGGATACTCGATGAAATTAACAACACATTTTCTCCGGAACTAATGAAAGAATGGCACAAGGGGTAAGAAAGATTTCAGACAGCACTCCGGTTGAGGAAGGAGACAAAACTTGATAAGATGAGAGAACTCAAATGAAAACACGACACTCCGGCTAAACGGATAAGAAAGGAAAAATTACATGATCTTGACAAAACAAGATGATTGGTCGAAGAGAGCAACATCACAAAGCCTCCGGAAACGATGCATGATAGTTAGATAGTTGGAGTGAATAGAACGAAGAATGAAACCAACATCTCCTACCATAAATGAATTTTAAGGAGCATCCTTACGAAGTAGGATTGAACGGAGTTGTTGGAAAACCAACAACGAAAAGAATAAGCTTGTAGTGGGCTTATGGGAACATCCCAACATTATGAGGTGACAAACTGCCACTAACGGAAACAAGATTGATTGAATCGGGATCAAACAAGGAGATGAAAACTTCTTCACCAAGAGGATAGGAGAAAACTTGGATCATTGATAAACACCACAAATAGCAACATTCCTTAGGGAAGGCTGTAGGAGAAATATAACCCAAGATAAACTCCAACAAAAATATTGATTGGTTGAAAAGATCTCTTGAACGAAGAGAAAATGATGGATTTAAATATCTCATCCCCGACGACTTGTGAATCATGAAACACGAGGAGAAATTGCCAAGAGTGACATAACACCATCTAAAGAGATAAGAGAGAAAAAATTGCACTTCAGAATGCAAGATGAAGAATGCTTGAACTTCTCAAAACAAGCATGTGTTGAGCACCATGTTTATTTTAGAGTATAGATTGGCGGATCTTAACTCCGAGAGAAATATTGAAGAACAATTGAAGAATGAAAGGAATCCTTGATGAGACACCATGTAGAGCCTCCATGAAGAACTTCGGTAATAAAAGAATGATCAAACGAAATGGAAACTTGAAAAGAACTCCGCGAGAAGCCTTGCAATGATTAGATGAAGCTTTGAAATGATATAATTGAAATAACTTGGAGCTCCGGAAAGAAAAGATGAACAACTTTGAACCAAAAATTTGATATCATGAACAAACTCCGAAAGAAGGAATAAATCACTTGGAGGAAACAAGAATAATAATTACATTATGCTTAGCCTTCACCAATTTAGATTGATGACAAGCAATGGATTTTTGCATACAACTTATTCTCGTAGAAAGGATTAAGATAGATATTGCACAAACTTGGGTAAGAAAGAATTCTCACAATCGAAAACAATTATGAGAGGATGGCATAAGCTAGAACTATGAATCTTCAAGAGAACGGACCAAGATTCAAGAGAAATTCTTCTTCGTTCTTCAAATGTTGAGAATGATGATGAGAAACACCATCAAGAATTATTGAGGCACTCCGGAATGAAAAATTGGAAAGGTTGAACCAACGACGAAAAGAATTTGAAAGATCTTGGAGAAAGACATTTGACTGATGATAAATCATTCTTACGTCAAACTTTGAAAAGGATTTTTAGAAGCTCCGGGGAAAATTAGAAGAGTCAGGTAAGATCCTGGAAAAGACCTGTGGGTTAGGGCCCACTCAAAAGAAACACCGTTGAAATGGTTACTTGAAAAGGAGATTGCACCGGTTGAATTAAATGGATCAAAAGAGATAACAACCTGGAGATAGCTTGAACGGATTGGGAATGGAAATGCGAGTCTTCTGAGATATCTTCAGCACTCCAGATAACATAAATAGCAGGAGGTGGATGATTAAGAGATGCACCGACATGAGAAAGCATTTGAAATGAGGAAAGGGTATGATCGACAAAGCTTGAATTGAATCCACCGGATAAGAAAAGAATGAAGAATGATGAACTTGAAACTTCCTGAGCATCTTCCTGAGAATCAGCGGATTAGAACATTGATGGAAAAGAATGAAGGGACTTCACATGAATAAAATGGATACTTGGTTAAGAAATCTGAGTCCTTGAAGAAAAGGGTGGGAGGCTGGGAAAACAAAGGCAGCTCGGGTCGGATGAAACGAACACCGTTGAGAAAAGCTTAGAATTTATCTTGCGAATGTTGGAATGATTGGATCCACTTGAAGAGAAAACACACCGGTTGGAAATAGAATTAAGATGGCAATCTCGATGATCAAGAAGGATTAATATTCGCATGGAAATATGAGAACACCGCTTAGGATAAGGTATGGAATCAACACTTGACATTGAAGCAACTCGAATACCACAACTTAAAACAAAACAAAGGATTGGCTCGCAGAATAAGCCGGAACAAACATATGATAGAGATTTCGTCCGAAGTTTTCGTGGTGGGGCCCACACGGGCTCAATAGTACAGCACCATCATGTACAAGGCTGTGCACATGACATACGAAGCGTCCCCGAGTCGGCATAGCCAAGGACTCTTTAAGACACTACGAGACCACTGTAAAACCAACCGTGGAAAGGCGGACCACTAGACGTCGAACCCCAATCTCATATCATGCGTCTGTCGGAAAGATATCCTAAGAGCTACTTGAATTCCCACTTATAAACTGCCGAAACTTTCTGGTTATGCAATCAGGTGTTGGGGATATAGGGGACACAAAATATATCACCCAAACTACCAATACCTAGATCCAGTTGTATCCATCCGTCAACACATAACCAAGAAACCTTCGGAAATCGTTTACCTCAACCTTCGAAAAGCATCCGTTATACGAGTTATGGCAATACTCCCGAACTCCCGCCCCAGTACTGAGTGGCGTCGAGGTGATCTCACCAACAACTGCATAAAAGAGATTTCGATGTCGGCGAAACTCAGGTATTCCAGAACTGCAACGATAAAATTGTGACGACAACACCTCGGAGCTCAACTCCCCGGGACACTGCCACAACCCCTAAATGTCAGGAGGCACCAAGAACAATGTTCTCGTCACAAAACCATCGGAACGATTCCAAGATACCCGCGTGATCCTAAAAAAAATAGTGAAATTTGAGGAGAGAATAGTCAAAACTTCTATGTTAGGAGGCCTCACCAGAGCGACGAAGGGACTGAGGAGTAAAAAGAATCCTACTCTCCGATATATATAATCCTAAGACTCAAAACATTTTTGTTCTAGACTCAACAACGCCAGCGATAAAACATTTTTGTTCTAGACTCAACAACGCCAGCGATTCGATCAAGCAGGGGGCTCCTAAGTCAGGGATGGCTCTGATTACCAACTTGTAACACCCACGATGCGGCTATATCTCCCACGTGTCGAGGCACGACTTAGAGGCATAACCGCATTGTGGTTTTGTCGCAAGAAGCGTCATCTTCACACAATCCCATGTAATGAACAAGAATGGGATAAAGAATTGGCTTACAATCGCCACTTCACACAATACATAAATATAAATCATACATCATCCAAAATCCACACATAGGTCCGACTACGGAACCAAAATAAAAGAAGACAACCCAACTGCTAGATCCCCGATCGTCCCAACTGGGCACCACTACTGATCAACATGAAAAGAAACAACACAACGAACAAGATCTTCATCGAGCTCCCACTTGAGCTCAGTTGCGTCACCTGCACTGGTATCATCGGCACCTGCAACTGTTTTGGAAGTATCTGTGAGTCACGAGGACTCAGCAATCTCACACCCGCGAGATCAAGACTATTTAAGCTTATAGGAAAGGATGGTGTAATGAGGTGGAGCTGCAGCAAGCACTAAGCATATATGGTGGCTAACATACGCAAATGAGAGCGAGAAGAGAAGCAACGGAACGGTCATGAACTAGCAATGATCAAGAAGTGATCCTGAACTCCTACTTACGTCAAACATAACCCAGAAACCGTGTTCACCTCCCGGACTCCGCCGAGAAGAGACCATCACGGCTACACACACGGTTGATGCGTTTTAATTAAGGTCAAGTGTCAAGTTCTCTACAACCGGACGTTAACAAATTCCCATCTGCCACATAACCGCGGGCACGGCTTTCAAAAGATAATACCCTGCAGGGGTGTCCCAACTTAGCCCATTATAAGCTCTCACGGTCAACGAAGGATAAACCTTCTCCCGGGAAGACCCGATCAGTCTCGGAATCCCGGTTTACAAGACATTTCGACAATGGTAAAACAAGACCAGCAAAGCCGCCCGAATGTGCCGACAAATCCCGATAGGAGCTGCACATATCTCGTTCTCAGGGCACACCGGATGAGCCAGACGTCGGGTTGGCATAGACCCTGGTTGCCCAGGGGGCGCCGGACATCGCTCGGTTTGGACCAGCACTCGAAGGAGATCTGGCCCGAGGGTTAAAATAAAGATGACCCTTGAGTCTACAGAACCCAAGGGAAAAAGGCTTAGGTAGGCAAATGGTAAAACCAAGGTTGGGCCTTGCTGGAGGAGTTTTATTCAAAGCGAACTGTCAAGGGGAGAAATCAAAGAACATAACACCGGTATGACGGAAACTAGGGCGGCAAGAGTGGAACAAAACACCAGGCATAAGGCCGAGCCTTCCACCCTTTACCAAGTATATAGATGCATTAATAAAATAAGAGATATTGTGATATCCCAACATAAACATAATCCAACATGGAGCAATCTTCAACTTCACCTACAACTAGCAACGCTATAAGAGGGGCTGAGCAAAAGCGGTAACATAGCCAAACAACGGTTTGCTAGGAAGGGTGAGAAAGGTTAGAGGTTCATGGCAATATGGGAGGCATGAAACAGCAAGTGAATAGGTAACGCGGCATAGCAATAGAGCAAACAACTAGCAAGCAAAGATAGAAGTGATTTCGAGGGTATGGTCATCTTGCCTGAGATCCCGCAAGGAAGAAGAACGAGTCCATGAAGAAGACAAGCGGACGTAGTCGAACGAATCCTCACAACTCCGGAACGAAACCGAAGGTAACAAGAGAAGCAACCCGGAAAGAAACAAACAACATAGTAAACAACCACCACAGAAACATGGCATGATGCACAATCAAGTATGATGCATGTCCGGTTTAATGAGCATGGCATGGCAAAGTGCAACAAACAACACTACAAATTAAGTGGAGCTCAATATGCAACGAGTTGCAAATTGACGAAACACCACATCAATTATTTAGTTCTCTCTCATTATGTACTCGACCATATTAAATGTTGATTACCATGGAAAGAGGTGAAGCATAAGGAAACTACCTATCTAGGCAATTTAAATGAGGCCGGAACGACAAACAATAATTCCGTAAAATCCTCATGTCATTTAGCAATTTTAATGCAAACATCAATTGTGAACATTTAAATGTTGTTATCATGATGCGAATGACATATGCAAGTTTTAAGCAATTTTATGAAAATGTTGACATGAGCATGTTATGAAGCATTTGTCACCGTGGTGGAAGAAAGGGGTGCCACGGCAACGAATCCGAAAATGATGCCACGGCAACATATCGGTTCCGGTAGCTCACGGAGATATCGGTGCAAAAGAAATGGACGTGAGCGTGTCACGCAAGGATGGTGGGGTGCTCCCGGATTCCGGGCTCGCACAGTACGATGGCATGGCAACAAGGAGGAACATGGAATGACAACTCGGAAACGGTGCAACCACGAGCATCTCATACAACACACACGCATTCGTTCACGGGCGTCGTCTCGGGGTTATACCTTTGAAGCGTGCGTTTCGGAACGGATCAAGTTCGGTACGAGGTAGAGGAAGTAGTCGTTCACAAGCCGGAGAGGAAGTAGTCGTTCATGTTCCGTAGATGCTCGGGGTCATGACAAGGAACTTGACGTCCACGGGGTCTTCGTGGGTCGACGGTAGTGGTACATGTTGTCGGGGTACTTGTTGGTCCAGTCTTGGTGACGGTAGTTGTACACAAGTCGTAGAGGAACTTGATGCATCCACGCGTAGGGGTACTTGGCGATCGACGGACGTCGTGGTACTTATCGGTCTGGGTCTTGCAAATCCAAAGTGCTCATGTGCGGGGACGTCTCGGTCATTCAACGAAGAGGCCGTGTAGACGAACCAAAGTGGCAGTAGACGAGTTACACGGCCACGGCAGTCTTGAGACTTGGAGTTTTGTGTAGTCAAACTTGAGGATGTTCCGGTGCGGCGCTTGGCGAACCAAAACAAGGCAGCAACAAACGTTCTTCGAGGGACTTGGCGCGCAGAGGAGGCCCGCGGGAGGAAGAGCATCTCAGGCGCGCTCGGCGTCGAACTTGCTGAAACCGGGCGCGGGAGGTCGCCGGGGTCCTGTTCCTGCCAGTCCACAGCGGAGGCAGACCGACGGACTTGGGGCTCGGGCAGCAGCAAGGAGGCGATGGAGCGGAGGCATCCACGGGGTCTGCTGTAACTGTAAGCCACCAGCGAGGAGACTGGGGATGCGGATGACGGCGTGGAGGCGCGGCAGCTCGGGGCCGAGACTTGGCCGACAGCGGGAGAAGGGGAGGCGTCGCGACGGAGAAGGACGGCGGGGACAGGCGAGCTTGGCGAGGCCAAAGCTGTGAGGCGGGGCGCGGCGCGACGGCCATGGAGGTGGGGCGTAGCACGCTGCAAAACGGCGGCGGCTGCAGGGCGCCGACGGTGGGTGAGGGTGGCGACGCCATGGAAGCGAGGAGGAGGTCGGCGCTGGGGAAACGGGTGCGGGGCTGCTCCTCTGGCTCGAGGAGGGAGACGAGTGGAGGGGATAAGGGGATCGAGCCGGGCTCTGCTCGATGTGTGCGTGTGTGTGCGGTGGCAGGAGGAGAACGAAGGGGAGAAAGGGGATCGGGCCATGGGATCGGTTGGGCTAGGGTTAAGAGGGCGCGGCTGGGCCGGGCCAAAAGGACGGCGGGTAAGCAGGCCGGCCTGGCTACTGGGCTCTCTCTCACTCTAAAAATAAATAAATAAAAACAAAACAGAGATGAGAAAGAAAAGAAGGAGAGGTTAGGGGAAGAAGTTGGACATGGGGATTATTTTCCCGAACTCACAAAAATGTGCTTGTTCCAGGAAAAATAGAGGCAGCCTGATTGGAAGATTTAAATTCAAACTCATTTGAATTTAATTCAAATGGTTTGAAAGAGTTCAAGGTATTGAGGAGTCCAAAAATGTTGGGAAATTAGGAAGAGCCTCGATAAATGGGAAAAGAAATATTGGCAAGGTTAGAGAGATCGACTCAAAGCAGAAAAGGCATAGGATTAATTTTGCACGTGTGTTAAGGTGAACTCCAATTAGCGGAATATTTATAATAGCTCCATAAATATTAGGAGGATATGTTATAAAGAGAAATCACCATGTGAATTCCCTCGATTTAAATGGATCGAAGATCCATGCAATTTACTTAGTTGAGTTATTTAAAAAATAATAATGACATGATGGCATGATGATATGATGCAATGTAACAATAAAAGAGCAAGCACCAAAAGGAACACACGACGATCACGAAAATAAGGAAGTCTTCTGAAGCGACGGTCTCGGGGCGTTACTCGACGTGCCCTTCTTGCTTTATCGGGGACGGCAAGGAAGCTCGTCCCAGCTGTCGCCGCCTTGCCTGGCTTCGACGCGCGTCCGAACTGATGAGGCGGGTAGTGCCACGTTGGCTGGCTGGCTGCTGAGTTGGTGCGGTGGCAGAGCCTTCACGAAGATCTGCATGCCACCACACAGGTGCTTGCTGAGTTGGCCTAGAGGCCGCACGTCGCCACGCAGGTGCTTGCCTAGTTGGTGGGCTGGCAGCTGCATGGGAACGGAGGCGGAGTCTTGGCAGATGTGGGCATGGCTGCAGCCCCGCTGATGTCTTCGGCAAGAGTCTTGCCGGGGCCCCGGCAAGGGTCTTTCCGTGGCATCGTGGTCGTCCCCGGCAAGGGGCTTGCCAGGGGTCTCGTGGGTATCGTTGGCAAGGATCTTGCCGAGGATCTTCGTCTTCTGGTTATTCATCTAGTCTTGTATGCCTCTGGTCTTCACAAAGATCTGCATGCCACCATGGAGGCGCCTCCCGAGCCTTGGTTCCAATGTGGTTTGAGGGCATCGGAACTCTCAGGCTCAAGGATAGCAGCCCTGCTGGCGTTGGGCAAGTTTCCCCGGGAAGGCTCTTGCCGGGGCTGTGGAGGCCGCCCCGGCAAGGACCTTGCCACGGGAGTCCACCTCGCCCTTCTGCTCTTTGTGTTTCCGGCTTGGCGTTGGTCTAGTCGTCTTGTGCCTTTGCTTCCTCTGCCCCGCCAAGCGTGGCTAGGGGCGTGGGGCTGCGACTGCCCGTGCACAAGTAAAGGGGTACAAAAAGGGGCCCCTACTTTTGTACACTGACAGGAGCCCTGGGCCTGGGCCACATATAAGCGCGGGGCGTTATTGGGCCAGGCCCAGAACGGTGTGCGGGCGTGTGGGCGGCGGAGTTTTTACCGCAGTAACTCCCTCGCTCATTGCGCTTCCCCACGACCCGCGTTTTATGTGCGACGTGGGGATCATGCGTGACGTGGGGCAGTTGCTGCCCTCATGCATCACATCATAGTAAATGGTAAAGAGGCGGCCCGCGCCTTCCCCATAAAAAGGAAAAACCACAGGCGCGCTGCTCACTTACCCTCTGCGCCTCTTCCAATCTCGGAACCGACGTTCCTCTCTTCTTCCTCAGGCAAAAGATTCGAGATTCTTGCCTCTGCTTGCTGCCGCCGCCCCCATTGCTCTTGATCCTTCGCCCCTTCCAGCTGCCATGGCGCCCAAAACCAGCAGGGGCAAGGGAGCGGCCAAGGATGCCGGGGAGAAGGAGGCGCCGGAGAGTGAGTCGGCGGTGCGGCGGACACAGCTCGCCTACTTCCCGTCGATGGTCGATGCGGTCCACCTCAAGAACCTCTTCTTGCCCCTGTGGGGGAGGAAGACGACGGGGCACCCTGCCACGCGCGTCGTCCCCACCGATTTTGCCAAGGACGGCTCAAATCGGTACCCCTTCTTCATCGATTTCTTCTCTTGCGGGCTCTGCCCCCCTTTCTCTGACTTCTTCAACGAAGTCATGCACACCTATGGCTTCCATCTTTTGGATCTCACGCTAAATGCCGTGGCGTGCCTGGCTCTCTTTGCCCACCTCTGCGAGGGCTTTGCCGGGGTGCTCCCCAGCATGGCGCTCTTCCGCCACTACTTCTACCCTCACATCCAACCAGGGGGCGCCATCTCTGGGAGCATCGCCTGGATCCCGAGGACCCAGGAGAAAGGCACATACCGGAGGGTGCCCAGAAGGAGAGGTGGGAGGAGTGGCGGGCCCGGTGGTGTTGGATCAAGGAGAAGGACCCGCCGGAGTTCTGCCGGGTCCGTCAGAGCCCGCCGACTCGCCGCCAGGACTGGAGCGACCTCGACGTCAACGACAAGAAGCTCTCGATCGCCACCACCAGGATTCATCGCCTCACCACGGCCGGGCTCACCCTCGAGATGATTGGGGTGGACTTCATCCGTCGCCGAATCGGCCCGCTACGCAACAAGGGGAGGCCGGCCTGGGACTTCAGGAATGCAGCCGACTTCATGAGGCTCCGCCCTGGCCTGAAGCATAACTTCACGGTGATGGGGCATGCCCATTTCTGTCAGAGGCTCTTCCAGCTCGACGTGGACAGCAACGACAGGGCGGAGAGGAGCGGCAAGGCCACGAAGGCCGGCAAGGCCGTCAAGGGGCCCCTGTTTGGGTTGCCGGCGGGAGTGGTCCTGCTGAGCAACAACTCTCGCCAGTCCGCCATCATCGCCATGATGCCGGACTTCAACGCGCATGGCCTTGACCCGTCCTGGGCCGAGCCGCCAGCAGAGAAGGTGTAGGAGTTCTTCGATACTTTGTCGGAGGCTTACGTCCGCGACGAGCCGCTGCTCATCCAGGACACCACCCAGGCGAAGCTGGACTACATTGCCGCCAGGGCGGCGAAGGCGGCGCTCGCCAGGGAGGCCAGCAACACTGGAAGCGTGGAGGATGTGGTCGACGCGGCCGCGGAGGAGAGGGAGCTCCCCAAGTGGGCGGAGTCTGCCGGGGAGGCTAGCGGCGCCAACGCTCAGGCCCCCTTGTCGAAGATGCGGGCGATGAGTCGCCCAAAGAGGAGGTCGAGGTGAACGACCCCCCGGTCGCGGGGAGGCAGCGCGTCCTGAGGCGGGCCAGCTCTGGTGAGCCGGTTCGGCCCGGCAGGATCACGCAGCGGCAGCCGCCCTAGGAGCAGCTCGTGCGTGAGATGAGGGCGATGAAGGCCGCGGCAGTGACGAAGGCGGCAAAGGCCGCAGTGGCGAAGAGGAAGGCGACTGCTTCCTCCTCGTCCAAGCGGTACCGGACCCCATCTCTGTAACACCCCGGATGTAACTTTCCATATTTGTAACTCCAACTCTTGCCATTATCGGCTATGCGTTATGTTATTCCCTTTGTGGTCGGGTTTTGTTTTCGTTTTGCATTTTGTTCATGTCATGCATCTCATATCATGTCATCATGTGCATCGCATTTGCATACGTGTTCGTCTCATGCATCCGAGCATTTTCTCCGTTGTCCGTTTTGCAATCCGGCACTCCCACAGGCACCGGCGCATCCCTCTTGTTTCTTTTCGTGAGCAGGTGTTAAATCTTCTCGGAATGGACCGAGGTTTGCCAAGTGGCCTTGGTATACCACCGGTAGACCACCTGTCAAGTTTCATTCAATTTGGAGGTCGTTTGATGCTCCAACGGTTAACCGGGTAACCACAAAGTCCTTTTGTGTGTTGCAGCAAAACCCCCCTCCAAACAGTCCAATAACCCCTCTAAGTCCCTTCCATGCTCTCGGTCGTTCGATCACGATCGTGTGGGCAAAAACCGTGCCTCATTTGGACTCTCCTAGCTCCCTATGCCTTTATAAACACCCCCCCCCTCCGAAATCCGGGTCCAAACCCTAGCCACGCTCCCTCCGCT